>NW_024582623.1:126924-129369 GCF_018398535.1 Haplochromis burtoni
GGGGGGGGGCGAACAAAGCAAACAAAGGCGACTAGAAAAAGAGGATGACAACCAATAGCAGTGGGTCATCTGTCACATCTGTAACCATGACAACAATGTCTGTAGCCGCCTTACAGTCTGAACCTTTCACAGCAACGTTACTCCCAAAGCGGTTTACCTGCAAGGAGGTTGGTGCCCCCACTACTTCCAGCACGTGGGTTCTAGTTTTAAGGTGGTGCGAGGGGCTGAAGTCAGTTTTACGTGTTAACTCATTAAGCCTCACTGCTGTCTCGCGTTCACCATCAAATGAAACGTTCCACAAAACACTGAGAACACGCTCCGCTTGAGACCCCTACAGGAGCACTTTGGATGATACCCAAAGAAGTGCATTTACTCTGACCCCTACTGGACCATTTTAAATATTGCACCAACGCCAAGTGCCATATATTTTCAACCACCAGGGGGTGTAGGTTAGTCACAAGAGAAGCCTACGACTTTTTGAAACCAAAAAGGGCGTCTGTGACCTCTGAACCCCTGCATATACACCTCTAATTCACTCTGCATTTCTTAGTAGAGTCTTTTCGTAATGAGATCTGTTTGGCTTGGCTTGATTTGATAATAAACAGGTTGTTTGGGAGGGTTTGGTGCCCCAAAAATCTCTAACAGACAGAGTGAAAGACAGTTTCAGAACCACAGTTCAAGTAAAAATGATATAGCACTCACACTGAGAAACACAAATAGCCAGGAGGGTGTGTTCCTACATACAGTGTCTGCACCATAGCCCTCTCAAACCTTTATTACAAACGACCCACTGGTTTATGGCACTGCTTATGATTAGTTTTCCACCCTGAACAGGAATTGCACTGGCAGTCTCCCTCGGCAGATTGTTCTTCACATTATGAGGATGACATAACTTCTATTTTTAACACGAAAGAGAAGGAATCTAAAAGTACACTGTTGCTGTGGCTGCAAAGCTGACATTTATGACAGGATGCACTTTTTATTTTTCATTAGAGCTATTTTTACATAAGTGTTAGTAGAGATGTAAAAACATTCTCTCCAACATCTCTTACATAACCTGATCTGTCTGCTCCACCTGGAGATAAGACAAGATATGGTTTGTTTCTTGTCAAACACGTACTCGCACATGTTACTTATTTCGTCTCACTTAGTTCACAGACTCTTAGTTATTACATAATCATGTCAGGTGGGTCAGGTATGAGCCCGTGTTGAAGGACAACATCAAAGCCCTCTTTGTTCTAGTTACATACAGTATCAATGCTTAACTTGCAATTAAGATTAAGAGGGCCTTTTAACCTGTTAGGAACTGAATATGGTGTACTCTAAAATAAACATAGTGGTAGGTAGCACTTTATTCAGTGTACCTATCTACAATAAGTTTGAAGTTTGTGAATGCAGTACAAGTGCCTTTCCTGTTCTCTCCTCTCCTTTGTAATCTGCAGGCCTTTGTTTAATGACTGCATAAGGTCAGAATGGATAAGGACTTCTGGGAGCTTTGTTCCGGGCTCGCAGGGCTAATTACAGTTCTCATTCTGGTGGAAAATCAAATTGACAACTGCAGGTGAACACACCTGTTTAAAGAGCAAACAACAGAGTGTGTTTGTGAAAGATGAGGAAGTCTGAGGTTGAAAATATAAGCATGAAGTGAACACCACTGGTAATGTGCTATAATAGAGTGACATCCTTCAGTGTCCTGTGGAGAAGGTACGTGTACAGGCCTATCTTGAGTTTTCCAGTAAAAGAGAGGCTTGGGGAAAAGTGCTGTGGTCAGATTAAACCAAAATCAAGCTCTTCAGCATCAACGCCACCTGCCATGTTTGCAGGAAGAGTTAAGTATGACCAAAAGGGCATGGAGGTGGAAACAATATGCTTTGGGTCTGTTTTTCTGCTAAGCTTACAGAACAACTTCAGTAAAAATCTCCCTTTAAATCTTCGATGAGAACTTCCTTCCCTCAGCCAGAACACTGAAGATGAGTTATGAATGGGGTGACAGGTAACATCTGCTTTGGGGTTTTATGTTCATGGCTTGCCAGAAACTAATCCCTGTATTTGCTTGAAACTAAACAAAGGCGTTTTTTAAAGGCAGTACTCTCTGAACAGCCTGTGATAAAGACAGAGAACAGAAGCTGAGTTTTAGATGCTGTTTTTTTCCACGTGCGGGGGCAGCACTTATTAATAGTTTTGGTCTGAGGGAAGATTTTTACTGTACTTACATAAGAGCACAACTGTACAGTTTACTTTCAGATTCTGATTCTGAGTTTGAAATAAAGCCTTCTGCTTTGATTACTAGACATGCCGTAAACCAGCTTATTGTCAGTCATTAAAAATACTCTTTGAACTTGAGATTTTGGCATGTCAGTTTTTAATCTGTGATTTAGTAGCAACACAGAGAGTTATGCAGTTTAGTAAATGTAGTATCGTTTTTTTGTGGTGATGGTGGGGGGG
>NW_024582623.1:129389-149627 GCF_018398535.1 Haplochromis burtoni
GTGATGTTGATCTGCCAGAGTTTAAATTACTGACTTAAGTAATTTAGTTTGATGGCACATCTCAAAAATAGTTGCATGGGCTGCCCTGAAGACACTGGGCCAACCAGAGATGACTTGCTGACTTTGGTAATCCCCTGACCTTTTCTCTGGTGCCACAATCAGGTCAATTTTCATGGTGCTGTACTTACAGACCACCGCATTTCACAAAAATTGGGTGGACTAAGATTCACTTGGACTCACTTGGTTAACAACAACAAAAAAAAAAAAGATATCCAAAAGGTAGAGGTGACATCATAATGTTTTGAAATACACACACACACAATGTGGAGATTTAGTCTTATTTTGGAGGGCAATATCTTGGCTTCCAGTAACACTGTGAATAAACTTGGAGTTGTTATTAACCAAGATATGCCCTTTAATGCACATATTAAACAAATTTGTAGACCTGTCTTTATTAATTTGCACAATATCACTAAAATTAGAAACATCCGGTTACAGAGTGACGCTGAAAAACTAGTTCATGCATTTAGTACAAACCGGAAATATTGACATGAAGGCTATATGCATTTCCAGGAGCTGGAGCCGGCAACTACTTTTTCTCTTTAAGCTTGAAAAGTGCATGACACACTGGAAGAGAGAAAAGACCATTGGTGAAAATATCAATTCTGGGGATCTGGAACATGAAAAGTAGAATATCTAAACAAATGTAACCAGCTAACCTCAAACACCGGTTATACTTTCTGGTGTTTTTCACCACTGGTTTGTACACACATACAGAAACATCCACTTCAAATTTGCCTACAGGATGATGCTGTGATACATTATTTTGAGACATACGATTCTAATCTGATGTTACAGTCTTAGCAAATTTACAGCAAATGAAATGAAGCACAAATTCCAAGTTTTTTATTTTATTTTATGGAATTTTGTTTTGACGGTTTGCACTGTTTCTTAACTTAAAATGTCCTGTTGTAATTGGAGTGCCAAACTACAACAACACTTCCCTCATGGTGCTTTATATTGTCAGGTCAAGACAATAATGCACAAAAGCTCCAAACCCCTATGAGCAAGCACTTTGGCGACAGTGGGAAGGAAAAACTCCCTTTAAAAAAAAGGAAACCTCTGGCAGAACCAGGCTCCGGGACGGGGTGGCAATCTGCAGCGGCCAGTTGGTGATTAGGGAAGGAAGATGGTTTTAAAATTAAATTTAGGAATTAAATTTTCTTCCTCCAGGACTTTTTTGTCCTCCTCCAGATTCTCTCTCTGTGTTTTCTCATTCCACAGAGTTTCTTTCAAAGAGGCCTCATGTTTCTGAAGCTTTGCGAGCTCAGCAGACAGACTGTCCTTCTCCTGTTTCAGGATCAGGATTTCGCTGTCCCTCTGCTGAAGCTGCTCTTTAAGACGGTTCATCTCAAGGTCAAAGTTTCTGGTCTTTTCCTGATCTGAACAAGTCTGTTCCTCTTCGCGTGACACTGAGTTGTCAGTGAGTTCTCCAGTTTGGATCTCACACTGGTCCAGCTTAGTGCGCATCAGTGAAATTTGGGCCATAAGCTGTTTGATTTGCTGACTGGCTGTCTTTACATCCTCTTTTAAAAGTTGATTTTCAGACACAGTGGTTAGGAAGGCTTTCCTAACCTGAATAAGGTCGTCCAGTGTACTCTTAGGCAGAGTGCACACAAATTGTGGTTTCTCGTGTTTCTGAAGCTGTGCAAGCTCGGCAGACAGACTGTCCTTCTTCTGTTTCAGGATCAGCAATTCGCTGTCCCTCTGCTGAAGCTGCTCTTTCAAGCGGTTCCTTCCTTCCTTACTCACTATACATCACTACGTAGTTATCATTCTTATCTGACTCTCTTCTACAGTTTACACTATAATCTTTCATTTAATATAGTGCAACAAGGTAGATTTCTTTTATAATATTCATTTTATTTGAAAGATTACTTAACAGGGACTGTACACATTAATAAGCTATAATTTACATATTATCCAATGTTTTCCTTTTATGATGCAGTCCCAATTTGATATTTTAAAGTCCCAAAAATATAGATCTGTAATGACAAAACTCTGAACATTTATAAACATTTGGAACAATAATATAAAGGAAATACTGTAGATACTGACTATTGACAGAAAGTAAACATGAGGTAGTTTTGCTATAGAAGAGATGGTAAACAAAATAAATGAGATATTAACCTCCTAACACCAGAGCACTGATTTTGTATTCATTAATTCTGCTAAATCTTCAGCATCTGATAATACTTTATTTTTTTCAAGAAAGCGATTAGTGCATTTTTACTACATGTCATAAAGATTTAGACATAAAGGGTAATGAGACTGAAATTGACTAGTCCTTTTACTAAGAGAAATTTAATATCACAGGATTGCATACCTGATCAAATTCTGATGACTAAGGTGAAATATAATCTCTATCTCCAAGTTGGTTGTGCTACACAAGGTTAATTAACCTCCACCTTTGAGTTACCTCTTTTTTTTTTTAACAAATCTTCAGCGCTTGACAGAGAAACGGACTCTGAAATCTGTCAGATAAAATAAAGTCCAATTTAAATCATCTAAATGTTGTGAAATTCTTTCTGTCTAAGCTCTTTTTTCTTCAAATTTTTTATAAAATAAAATTTGACATAAAACTTGCACTTTCCTCCCGGTCATTGCAGCGGAATACTAATTAGGCTGTCGTGCTTCTGTTACCACTAGATGGTGCAAAAAAGCACATATTAATGAGGACACTAATGAGACATTAATAATATATATATATATATATTTATTTTTTGTGTGTGTGGTACTGCATCCTCCACCATCACTGTACCTCAGTTTGCTTCTTTCTCTCTTTGTCTCTATGTCACTGTGTACCTTCCCCATGTGAGCCTCTCATTTTTGTTTTACTTTACTTCTCTCCCCTTTGGGTTTAATTAAATAGCTTAAAACACATGCTAACCATTACTCTAATTTAGGTGATTTTTGTAAGATTGAGCCAGCCTGTGGAAGCACAGTATAAACAAGATGGCTGGAAGTCTGACCAAATGCAGACAGAAAATACAAGGCATCTAATATTCCAGCTTTCCTGAAATGTTGTGCAAATGTTTTGTAATTTATGCTGAGGAAAAAACGACAACAAAAAACCCCAGAACAGACAAATTATGTAAAAACATTTATTATTGAAGTTGTTTTATATTCAGCAGTGCGTTTTACCAGTCTTGTGGTTTTCTTATAATACAGAATCCTTGCATTAACACCTGGGTTTTGATTTAAGGTACAAAAAAAATCTCAGCAGTGACTTTTGTAGGTTCACGTGGTGCACATATAACATTATGTGTACGTGCACACTTTGAATTTGAGATGGCATTTTTTATAATTAATATAGCTTTTATGAATCAGAGTATTATTAACAAGCTCAAGCAAGGAAGCAGTTTTCTCATTTAGCAGAGTGTCCACCAGGAAGAGAAAAAACAGTAATGGAAAAAAGAAGCAGATATGCTCATGGAAAAAGTGCATGGATATAAAAACAGTACAGCTCTTGTGAGGAATGTGAGGCTGATGAAAACATTTTTGGTCAACAGAAACATGATGTTCACAGGTGATGACTTCATGCCAGGATATTGTTCCTATTACACATAAACAGTATATACAAGTTTCAAGTAACTCCTGAATTAGTCCTGTTATACCCATCTCGAGCTAAAGAAAGTCTACTTGATGCGCGCACAGCGTGGTGTCATCTAATATTTCATAAGTGACCTCTTACTGCTGAGAGCGTGGAAGTTTGAGTGGAAAGTTAAAAGTGAGATGTAGTTCAAAGAAACATTTCACGAGCAGTCGCAACCTGAGAAGTCAAAGTAGAAAGTTTTGTGCAAACCTTTTGCTAAACCTTCCTCGCACCTCATTGGACTGCTCGAAGAAGATGCCGCTGTGAACATCACACATTTAAAAAAAAAAAAAAAAGTAAAACCATTGTACGGCATGATGTAAATCTCTCTGTCACAAAGCCAAACCTGAGCCAGTAACCATTATGTCTACTATCGATACTTTAAGCACTGCATGTGTTAGTCTTTGGCATGGTTAAGCATCAGTGAAACCAAGTATGTTAAGCAGACATCTGTAGGAGCAGGTCAAGGCCTTAATAGCCATGACTGGCAATAATATCACGGTCCATTTACAGCACAACCGCAGCTTTGCTTACTCCAAAATATCAAAACAGAACTTCCTGTCAAGAAAATAAAGTGATCACAAAAACTAGCAACAGAAACTGAACCGTATCAAAACAAGATCATAGAATAAAACAGTAAAGCAATATCGCACTGATAAAGTATACATTTTACACGAGAGGCGAGCCAACAGCTACTGCAGGGTGTTTCAAATCAAACCATAGACTGTACATGTAGATGGACACAGTGAAGAAAGAACCCTAAACGTGAATCCTTTTTAATGACCAGCAGGGGGCGACCCCTCCGTTTTCAAAAACATCTGATTATATAGAAGCCTATGAGGAAAATGACCCTACTGCCTACGGGAGCTGAAGTTTGTGGCCTCAATGGCTATGTTAACATCCTATTTAATAAAACACAATTTTTAATTTAGTAAATTTGCATCAAAAATGAATATAAAATAAGGATACAACTTAAGGTGGACCCTCCTTGTGACTAGCCAGTTTTCAGGTTTTAAAAAATATGAGACTGCATAAAACAATAGGTAATGTTGCAGTGGCTATATCCATCTTTGATATACAGTCTGAGTTGGGCTGACAGTACAGTACCAGCACTGGCTAAGAGACCTGGTGCACTTTTTGCACGCCTTGTTAGCCACTCCAACTCGGCAGTACTTCTGGCTTTACAAGGCAGCTCTAATAAACAACACCTGCTCATGTAAACTGTTGCCAAGCGCGCTGCACAACACTGCACAACAGCCCTTGTTTTCACAATGCTAACATTCAGCTGTATAGTCAGGCATTCAGGTCAGCAGTCTGGTATTTATCTCCAAGCAATAACCACTGTGTCTCTAGCAGATTAGGCAAGCCTTGAATGACATCACTTCCTGAAGCTAAAGTCATCACTAAACTTCAGAGCTCTCTGTATCGCTCTGATGAGTGCTTAATCAATACAGGAATTCCACAAGACGCTTCAGCCTCAATAGCAAGCTATCAGGACACAAAGGTCACCGTTAGTTACTGTCTTTATAGAGCTGTTATTGATGTTGTTGGTACTTGTTGGTAGCTCACATAATTGTAGAATTGTAAAAACGGGAAACAAAGCAAGTAAAAAGTGGGGAAAGAATGTAAAGGCTCAAAAAAAGGGGGAGCAGCTGAAATGAATGACTAAAAACTAAGATTTACAGCTTCAATAACAACATAATAATAAACATATAAGTATGAACATGTGTACGGGAGAGGGCAATTCCAGTTATTTCCCTTCTTCTCAGATGTATGTTCAGGTTTAGCATGCCTTGCCCCGCAGTTTGGCACAAGACTAAAGTTTCCACACAGTGAGATGAGAAAGACCAGGGCATTGGCTGAAATTATTCCACACAATGAGATGAAAAACAGGATTGGCTGGGAGACTGGTGTCGTGGCGTCCCTACACATCCCCTTCCACTCGCCTCCTGCGAACTGGAGAGGAAAAGCACAATAAAACGAGAGGTGAAAGACTTAAAGAACACACGAATAAAACCAACTGTAAACATGCTACACAATCTTAACCCTACGCAGGCTTGTTAGTTCATCATGAAGACGCTGAGTGAGTCATCATGAGCTGTGTGGTTAAAATGTACACCTATTTATACAGTGTGTGTCAGCATGTGCAGAAAACAAGAAGTGAGATGTCGTCACTCTCAAAGCTGCATATCACGCAGTGTCAATGTTCACACGGTTAATATGGTGAACGCTCCATTCAAATACTGTGAAACTAATCTCCGTTATCACTGATGCACTGACACACGTGGGAGCCACACCCATGCATCACACCTGTGCTACCACGACTCTGTCTGGAGGAGGAGCTAAAAGAGAGAGCAGAGGTCGTCACTGCGGAGTGAGATATTGAACAGATGTTTCAACTATGTCATCACACTCCCATAAAACAGATGACTAGAGGAAGGCGGGGGAGGGGGGGAAGCGGAAACGGCTCGCCCGACTTTTGCGAGTTTAAACAAATCTCAGAGTGTCGAGTCTGTGCGTGCTGCGTTCATACCCAGGTCGTTGTTCTTGGTGATAGCTGCGGCAGCTCTGGATCGGGGCCCTTGCTGGGTGAAGTGGTAGCCAAATTTCACTATGCTCTTGTTCTCTTCCAACATTTTAGCAATCTCCATTTCTACGGTAGTACCCAGCTGTTGTCTCTACAGTACGCACAAATAGATACAGTTCATTAGAGAGAAAAAATACAACAGCTTGTTCAGCTAAACCAAAATTACAGGTGTGTAATTTCCCCTTCCTCCTTTTCCATTACTGGAACTTCTGAGCTAATTGTTACTGTACCTGGTTGTCTATTTTGATCTCTGTGAGCATGTCATTGTCTCGCAATGCATCAACCAAAGCCTGCACTCCTGCCCCGGTGATGAAGTTGGACTCCAAATTCAAACTTCGCAATGTTTTGTTTTCCCGCAGCATGTCGCTGAACGCCTGGGAGGAAGAAGGCAAAGATGTGAGTGTGAAGTTCTCAGGTGTCTGCAAAAGCCACGAGAAGCATATCAACCACTCACCACAGCGACTGGGTCGTTACTCCGCGTGGCTGCCAGGCTGAACTTCTTGACGTGCGTGTTCTTCTCCATGGATTTGGCGAAGTCCTTCAGCGTGGGAATCGGAATGTTCTGGAAAAGCAGACAAAGACACTGCCATTGGTCCGGGGACTGACCAGCATATACATACACGCACGTTTCTACATACCTTAATGTTGTTGAGGTTGACCTCTGTTAAGGTGCTGTCATTGCTTTTCACCCTCTGCAGAGTGTCTTCTACGTTAGTGGGATTGGGAGGCTCATCGAACACTGGGTTCATCTTCTCCCCTTTTACCACATCTAAGACACAAACGCAAGTGTAGGTCAGCAGATTTTTCTCTTCCGAATAGTTGAGTTAACTGGGATAAATTACGTTTAATACTCACTGTTGTAACCCTCTTTACTTCCTGTTCCATCATATGTCTGACTACTGGTAACCAGTGTGTGAACACCCAGGATCGCTGTGAACGAAAGCAGACGGTATTTTCAGTGACTGAGGCGAAGACCACAGACCAGAACATACATGGATACATGTATGCATGCGTGTTCTCCAGTGTGGACAAAAGTAACCAATTCTAAATGGCATAGCAGGCCACTGGTGTGATTTTGCTCAATGCCCTTTTTATTCCCCCCATCAAGACACACAGTAAAGGAGTGAAAAGAGCTTGTGTTTTATTGTCCCAGCACAGACTGAGCCCAGAGAAAGTTCCCACCACTACAATACAGCCTTGTCTTCAATCACACCCACTTAAACACTTGTGTTTTTCAAGCCTTCCCACAAAGACTCTCTGAAGTATTTTCTCATTCTTACCTGCGAGATCACACAGCTCCGTATCCGTGGCACTGGAGAGCGCTTCCTCCAATTCTGGATCAAGGGTCGTGACCTCCTCCTTACGTGTTTCTATTGGCTTTTGCTTAGGAACAAACACTTTACCTGTGGGCAAACAAAGAGAACACTTCAGTCAAATTTCAAAGGAGTCGAGTAAAAACAGATACTTTTCTATTTAAAAACAAAACAAACACATAACTGTTAATAAACCCCCTTAGATCTACTTACTTTTTACTTTAACATCAAGTTTTGGGACCATGGATGATGTATCACAGTCTCATTTTAGGCCATTTCTACACAATTCGTTGCAGCATATTAAGCTTCGTTTAAGAGCAACTAGTTACACTGACACTGACTGTCACTAAAGGATTTTAAATTGTGAATTACTTTTTAAACTGGTTACATTTCTTACAAGAGGTTAAGTGTGCACAAGACTCGCTCAACTTGGACCGGCATTGACAGTTACAGTATTGCCATGGTAACCCATCAGAGGGAAGAAACGGAAAGCACAAAGGAAGTCATGGAACAATGACTTGAGTCTAATCTAAACTGCACTGCTGGGGCAACCAAACACTTGCACTGGGCAGAGAGACCATCCAGTGGGTGCCATTTGTTGCCTCTCCATTTGCCCGTCTTCTTAAACAAAAACACCCCGGGAACAGCCCTTCATTTCCCTCCCTCCCCCTCCTAAATCAGTCAAGCTGCTCAAATTGCTCAAACCGGTCCCTAGTGGGGTGCACTGGCACTTCCTGAAAGCCAACAAACATTAAATACAGTCATCAGGCAGCATCCTGTGCCAGTCCCTCTGGAGCGAAATTCAACTCGCCAGAAACAAGGAAAAACCAGGGCCATAGAACGACGGATTTAAAACTGGATTTAAAAACTCAAAAGGCATTCACATGGACTGTACATAAAAGATGACGATAGTAATGTATACGTGCCTCAAAAAAAAAAGAAGGAAGAAGAAATAAAATCTTTGGCTCAAATCGATTCTCATTCAAAAAGCTTCTCCCATGAAATACTAGATTCTAGCAGTAACTTATCTAATAGGTGTCAAAGGGAGGCATGTTTCTCCAATCAGGTTTCAATTGTAACTTAAAGCAGAAGGCACCGTCTTCCTGCACTAATCTGTTTTTGCATTGTTAAAAAATCTCAACATCTACAAATGAGCAGTTTATCACTATCACCGTTTACAAATGAAAACTTTATTTACTAACTCAAAGTTAACATCACAGATACAGCAGGTAAGGTTAGGTCAACTGAAGCTGCAAACCCGTTTTTCCACCATCGCTGGCATTTACAGCAAACCGCAGGCTTTTGTTATCTCTTCCAAATGATTCTGATCATGTGGCTTTGCTCACCACATAACCAGGTAACAGTAACCAACACGGAGAGGTAATTACAGAACATGAGCAAAAACAGTACAAAACATGTATACCTACTAATAAATATAGGAAATCTTTGGACGTCTGTCCATCTGTTTTCAGCTATTCAATTCGCTCTTGTTATTTGGGTGCGTAAGGCTAACCCAGGTTACACATTGTACTAGTGTGTATTCAACCAGAATAATTAAACTAACTGAACTATTATCATGAGCAGTGAATTTGTAGTAATAGGCTTAGTTGACTTGCAGTATCACATCAGTATAGCTTTGTTACATGGACGCTTAAAGCCATATGCTTCAACTCTGAAAGCAATTCATGAGAAAAACTGAGCACTGTAAGCATGTGGAACACATCTGCTGTGTGTTTCTATTTTCCTTGGTGCAACAGTAACGCCCTCCACTGTAACCTAAGCAAACAAAATGCTTATCAGGCTTCTATCGATCACACATCTTCGCCGCTCCACAGTGTAGCGCTTTACACTTTCGCCTAACAACTGAATAGTCCATGCTTCACTCCCAGGAGGTGGCACAAATAACTTTGGAGTTGCGTCAGGAAGGGCATCCGGTGTAAAAATCTGCCAAATCAAACGTGCGGAGCTCTACACTGTTACAGTTTTTCTCAAATGCTAAAACACAAAAGCCAACCCTCTAAACCAAATAACCAGTTGTCTAAACACATTCACTAAATCTAGCCATCATTTACCAATATCATAAACACATGTCACATGAAGACACAATTCACAGAACACAATCCTCCGTTCTCATAAATCTAAACACATCTTTCCTTGCTAAAACACAAGCTGCAAAAGAACTCTGCTCATATTCTCAAATGAAAGCTCATGTGATGCAACATGCTTGCCACAGTCAGCAATATTTGAACACAATGACCTGGCGTCATTCATTACACACAACGACTCAAAATTGAAGACACCTGTTGCTAATGCTGTGACCACATGTATAAAAGCAAGTTCAGAGTGCACAGTATGCTGAAGATTCCAAACAAACACAACGGATGAAGGCAGAGTCAGGGGAAGAGGAATTCCATGCAGAGGAGGGAGAAGAGCTGGCCCTGGAAGAAGAGGAGCAGGCCAACAAGGAAGAGGAGTTCAAATGAGAGGAGGCAGAGGAGCAGGACAACGAGGAAGAGGAGGAGGCCAACATGGGAGAGGAGAAGGTCCAGGAGGGAGAGCAAGACAACCTCGCACCATCATTACGGACGAGATGCGAGCAACAGTCATTGAGCATGTCATTGTCCATGGCATGACTATGGCTGAAGCAGGACTAAGAGTCCGTCCACACCTGAGTAGGTTCACCGTGGCCACCATTATCAGGGCATTCAGACAACACAACAGGTATTGAACTCTATTGCTTTCTTTGTCACAATACAGTTTTACAAACCTGTGAAAGTAGTCTATTGGTTTCAAATCAGTTGTGACTGTATTGTAACACATGTCAATTGACAACACATGTTTCTTTCTGTAGAGTTGAAAGAATGCCACATAGAGGTGGGAGGGTTACTATATTTACAGCGGCACAAGAAACCCTCATTGTGGATATGGTTCGTGGGAACAACCTCATCAGACTCTGGGAGATCAGAGACAAAGTCATTGCCAATAATGTCAACTTTGAGAGCATTGACGATGTCAGCTTGGCCACAATAGACCAATGTTCTCCGGCGCCAAAAGACACAGATGAAACAGGTCTATAGGGTTCCCTTTGAGCGCAACTCTGCGACACAAAGACCTACGTTCCGAGTATGTGCAAGTAGGTTTACATCCATGTTCACTAGGGGTGCAACGATATTCATATCGATATTGAACCGTTCGATACAGTGCTTTCGGTTCGGTACGCATATGTATCGAACAATACAAATTTGTAATTTATTTTATCAACTTTCCTTCTGACGATGCTGTCTGTGTTGAGCGCTCAGTGAATCTGCGTTCGACTACTCCGCCTAGGCTGCACTGTCGAGCGCAGATCCACTGAGCGCTCAACACAGACAGCATGTCAGAAGGAAGAGCGCAGGGCAAGCTAGCAAGACAGAAGTTAAGCTCTCCTTGCAACATGGACCTCCCCCACCCTCATTCAGATCTGGCGTTTGGAATTATTTTGGTTTTCATGTGAGTATGACCGAAGTCATGGGACTATTGAGGAGTTAGCTAAACGTATGTTGGCGTCGTGCCCATGCACGGCGATGCGAGTTAGCTCGTTAACGGAGATTTGCCGTGTTGTGGCGTTAAGGTCATTTCAACGAGATTAACCTGAAAGCACTAGTGGGAACACAACGAATATGACTGCACATTTACGCCGACATCATCCTAGTGCAAAGACAAAAACAACAAGCATGCTACTAACTTTAGCCGAGTCATTTAGACAGCTGTTAGCACATGATTCTCCTTATGGACCTGTGTTATACTGTAGAATATAGCCCAGAAGAAGCGGATAGTATAGCTTTTATTTTGGAAAGAGACATTTCTCTGTAATAAACTCTCTTTTCCAAAGATGAGTGATTCCTCAATCAGATACAGGGCTCGCAAATATCGCTAGCCCGACGTCCCGGGAGCTAGCGATTTTTTCAGTCGGGCTACCAAAATCTATCTCTGCCCTGCCCGTCGGGCTATTGTAGGAAGAAATATATGTCAATGCTTTTGCATTCTTTCGAAATGTAGCTGGGTAATTATGTCATTGGCATCGGTGAGCCACTGTCAATATGTGACATATTGAAATCGCGTTTGAATTTGCGCTTGTTTTTTTGCTTTCACTTTGCAATCGTGCGAACTGTGTATAGAGAGCGACAGCACTGATCTGTGAGTGATGATAATTTGCGCACCAATTCCTCTGACATCGTCTTATCAATCGTTAGCTTACTATGCAAACATGACAAGTGAAATCTCCTGCAGCAAGCTTAAACATGTGAGAGGTTGATCGCGCAGAGAATCGCTGAGCTTATGTGAGTGCGTGTGTAAAAGCAGCAGGATATATATTTTAGTTCTGCTGAGCCAAATAAGACAGGTCAGGGTGAAGAAGTGACAGCCAAAGAAAAGCTTACCACAAAACGGAGAAGTTATGACAAATCAGACTATAAGGCAAAAAGAAAGTGCAGCTTTATGGTTTCATGGACAAAAGAATTTCTGTGGCTGCAATATGACGAGCTAAATAACCAGGGCTGCACATAAGTGGTCCGCAGGTGCGCATTCGCTGTCAAAATAAAAAACACGCACAAGGGTTAGGGTTAAATTTAAAAACTGTACTTTTGAGTTAAAATATATATTTATAATTTTAATAAATGACAAATTAAAAAGGCATGAACATTTTTTTTGTATCGAAAAAATATCGAACCGTGACACCAAAGTATCGAACCGAACCGTGAATTTTGTGTATCGTTGCACCCCTAATGTTCACAGTACAGTTAGTGGACATACTGTGTTGCTCAGTGGCCTACATTACTTCTGCACAATACTGTGCTACCTGATTGACTGTTGTTCTGAACACCTGTGCACTTTCACATTTTACAGAGGATATTACAGTTGGACACGATGGCCAGACCTCATGAGTACCTCTTCCTGGATGAGGCTGGCTTCAACCTGTAGAAACGAAGGCAAAGAGGCCGTAACATCATTGGCCAAAGAGCCATCACCGAGGTCCCTGGCCAACGGGAGGGGGGTAATATTACCCTTTGTGCGGCCATGGGTTCGGAGGGGCTTGTCCACCGGCATGCTGTCCTTGGGTCTTACAACACCCAACGTCTCCTCACCTTCCTAGAGGAGCTAAAAGACATCCTCCTGGACCACCACCAACACCATCCTAGGCCCGCACATCACATTGATGTGATCATTTGGGACAATGTCCGCTTCTACAGAACAAACCAAATCAGAGAGTGGTTCACCACCAACAGTGACCACTTTTTAAACGTCTGTCTGCCACCCTACTCCCCTTTCCTGAACCCTATAGAGGAGTTCTTCTCATCGTGGAGATGGAAGGTTTATGACAGACAACCATACACAAGAGACAACCTCCTAAGGGCAATGGAGCTGGCCTGTGTTGACATCCCAGCGGAGGCCTTCCAAAGATGGATTCGCCATTCCAGGGCGTTTTTCCCGCGGTGCCTGGCAAGATGTGGATGAGGTGATGTGGCCCGATGCAGCTCAGCGACATGATGCCGCACAGTGATTGTGGTGTGAATAACGTAAATAAAATAAAAAAAACTTCACACCATGATCATGTTTTCAAGAGTACTGTTCTGTGCAATAGATTCTGTTTTTGCATTGAGTTGTGTTACAGTAGTGTACGTACATGCAGGATTTCCTATAGATTTATACTCTTCATATGAAACACACAAATCTAAATGCCTAATCCTCTGCAGAGATCTACGACGATCCGTTACCGTATAGTTTCTAAAAATATGCATTGGCAGTTATGAAACAAAGAACCTTCTCACAAATTGAGCATTGCGTTTTTAATTGTTTTGCTGTAGTGTGTAATGATGTGTATAGTGTTTACATTTTTGAAAGCTTCAAGCTGCTCTTTTGGTGTGAAAGTTTGAGTTTTGCAGTGGGAAGGTGTGGTTGTGTTTATGTAGCTTTAGAAAAGGGTGTTGTGTTTAGACATTGGGGAACATGGTGGAAACGTTTGTGAAATGTCTTTTAGCATTTGAGAAAAACTGTAATAAGGGAGCAGCTAAAAGTAGCTTCATCGATCATACATCATCTGCTCGTTATCTACAGGTATCACACGTCTTTGAGGAATAAACAACAGAAAAGATGGATAATGGAGAAGCGACAAAAACAACTACAACAAATTCAGCTGCGAGAGGGTTAAAAATGGTTACCATGGACTCACACTGGGTGTTTTTCTCAGAAATTATGTGAAGTTTGAAACTAGAGACATAAACACTCATGACCACATTAGTTATCAGCAGGGGGTGAGTCTAACAATGAAAAGAGAATCAGCTGCATTCCACAAAACCACAGTGATGTGAGTTTTCCATGTTGTCACTGCAAACACACACACACACACTAATTTCCTAAGAGGCCATGGTAAGGTCAGTGGAACACATCAGTCCATGTTTCCTCTCTGGTGAGGGAGTAGCTTTCAGATTCCTATCTGTGGAGATCCCGACAAAAGGAACTGCTTCATCTCATAAAAACTTTCCTACTTTTCCCACTGAGGTTTCTACTCTACTCACTCGTCTGCATTTCTGGCTTTTTGCCACATAAAGAATTTCACCTTTTGTTTCCTCTAAGAGGTGGATAAGAGTGTCACAAGTATGTCACAAAACCCATCAGAACAAGTTTCACACGGAAAGATTAGGATATATCAGTCTGACATTAAACCCATACAGTTTGGCAGACAATCATACTACTATGCTGTGAGTTCAACTCTATGTAGTATACTTCAGGCCAACATGGTTCAAAAATATGTTTCAGGCTTGCATATAAATAAACATATCTATTAAAAGCATCAATTAAAACATAGTTTCAAAATGTAAAATCCTTCCTCCCTTCTTTAGTATTAGCACACCCTTCCAACACTGCTCTATGCTGAGCAGACATGCTTATATGTAAGTGCAAGCATGTCTTAATAATATCTGCAAACACAGGTGAAGAGTAATTACTGCTAGGTCTGCAGGTGCACCCTGAATCTCCATCCCCTGAGTAATACAGCACTAACATGTAATAGCACCTTGTTGCCGGTGTTATTGGTGATTAGTTGGTCGCGCTGTCGAGAAAAAAGCAAAAAAAACAACCCACCTTTTTTCTCTCCAGTGAAAGGCACTATATCGTCTCTGTCCTTATGCTCCATGGCTTCCTTCTCCAGGTATTTGAGCAGACGTTCTCTGTCGAACGGTCCACTAGCTGTCTTAGACGTCTGGTCTTTTTGACGTAAACCCGCTGGGAGAAGAGCATTCTGGGAACAAGACATGGAGCCACATTAGAGCTTAAGACCTCAGTGCACTTATGCACCGTAATGAAGCCGCAGCACAACTCCTTGACTGGACTTTCATCAAATCCATTTAAGCAGGCTTTAAAAGCCTTTTCCACACATTGAAAAAGTTGCACAATCCAAGCTAAACAATATTTGGCACCATTTGTTAGAAAAAAGAACAAAACATTTCTGCTAGTGTATCCTCTGCATCTTCCGGCCTCTGTGTTAGTTGCCAGAAGCAGGAGTTTGACAGTCACATGAGAAATTAAAACATGAAATACAAGCTGCTCAAAAAGGAAGTAAAAGAATACTTTAAAACCAGTTGAACTTGATTAATCCAAAAATGCAGCTTGTGAATATTTTGTTGTGGGTGAATAAAAAAAAATTTAAAAAAACTTGGCAGAGAGCAAACAAGGCCGTGTGTTAATCTATACACACAGCAACAAAACAAAATTCAGTGCTTCGTTTTGCATCCACACCAAATGAGATTTCATCTCTTTACTGACATGAGACCAGAAATTATTATTTTCCCATTGCTGCTGACTGTTTCCTGTGGGCCCCGTGTGGTCGCCATGTAGGCCGATTTGCCTCACTGAATGGAAATTAAAGAAAACGTCCAGGGGCTTGGAGGGGATTTCATTACGCTGTACAGCTCTTCTCACAAAGACTTGGCAGCCTGAGCCGCTGCAGCTTTAAATTATTTTCCAAACCATAGAGACTGGAGTGGGAGGTGACTGTCAGAGCACACGAGAAAAAAAACCACCATTACATGTGAATTAGTGAGGTTAAAGGCATTCCAGGGGGGAAATTTCCCAACCATTAACCTGTCACAACCAGGTCTACTTTGCGCCATTTGGCACTACAACCACAACAAGAGACATAAAGTTGGAAAAACGATTAGTCATTTAAAAATCTAATGACCCACTTGTGTGTGCATAGTGGGGTTTTTTTTATTTTGAGATAAGCCAATAAATCCCTTTCAATAAATCCTTTCTCTAAATGAACTTCCTCCCACTGAGGAGCCCTGGAGCTCCTCCAACCTGCATCGAGCCCTGACCTCAGGGTCCATCTCCTCGAGGGCCGTCTCCAGCTGTTTGAGCTCCTCTGCCGACAGTTTGTTGAGGATTTCATCTTCATCGAGATCCTTGTATTTATCCAGATCCTTCTTGTAGGACAACGCCATGGTACCAGCTATAGCTTGCTAAGCAACACCGAACACCAGACCGCAGCCACACTGCTCTTCTCAGGATTACTGCTCCAAACCAGGAAGACACTACCTGAAAACAAGCACACACACACACACACAAATAAATTAGTGATGAGCGCTGGATGGTGCATACATTTCATTTTATTACGCTGACTCACAAAAAGACAATTTTAATTGCATGTCGTTAACTGAGATAAAGATTGTTTATCTTATTGCTGTGAACCAACACTTGATCACAGCTGGGCTGGATAATAAGGCCTTGGGATGATGTAATGATGGGTGAACACACACCCAACACACACAGAGCTGGAACAAAGAACTTTCTCAGGCTTGGACAAAACATCTGACCAATCCCATAAGGATCAACTACAGCTCTTTGCAAATGGAAATTTTGAGAAAGTTTATAAAACACTATCAAGACAGAAGAAGAAATAAAGGAAGCTTTTTCTAAATAAAAATGAGGAAATGCATGTGTCTCTTTGTCTTTTGGGACTGAAAGGCTGAGCATAACATTGCAGTTAAGTTTAAATAAAGCTCAGATAAGCGAAGGAGTTAGTGACAGTGTGTGTCCTTTCAAATAAAATCAATAGGCAGTTTCCTCTCCCACGCCACAGTCCGAACACAGAGCGACCTCGTGATTTTCCAAACTCCCTGCAGGACTCCACAGATGCTACTTCTCCAAATAATTGGTGTACACTTTTGGAAACACACTTAAACTTGTATTCTTTTAAAACAACTGATTTTTGTCACAGTGAAAAGAAAAAACAGTTGTGCCCCTCTTCTGCAAGAAAAGCAACTGTGCATGTAAGTGTATATTTAGAACAGACATTCTTTCGTGGCTGCTCCAGTAGTGTAAAAGCAAATAAACCAAAGAACCTCATTGCAGTTGTTACCTATAGATTAGTGCTACATCCATTATTACATTCTGACCGGATTCTCAAGTTTGTAATAAGAATTTATGACTGTCACTTTCCAAAAATATTACAACAAACTCCTGGTAACCAGAAAAATGTTTGCAGTTGTACTAACCAACAGTCATCCTGATGTTGAATGCGCAACACACTCAACTGTACATGTCGCCCAGTGGGAGGCAACCTGCCTCCAGACAATCGCAGTCTGACTCAGACTGTAATCACTATCAGGCTGGTGAAGGTTTGCAAATAATTGCTCATGCAACCAATCTGAGTCAATCTGTGCCAGTGACACGACTTGTCTCTGATGAGTCTCTTTGCAATCGAAGACTCGACTCTCTGGTTGCTAGCTGTTTGCACTCTGATTCTTTTCTTAAATAAACATAAGGCTGCTGAGTTCCTTTGTGATTTTACAATCAAATTGCCACTCTGCAGTAACAATGTCACTACTTGTGGAGGAATTTCTGCTTTCGAAGTTCTGGCTGGACTCTGAATGTCAGGACCAAATGTAAATTTTAATTACCAGCTAGCTGGCATTTAATTGCAGACTGACAACAGACTGTCTCCATCTTATTGCTATTATTATTATTATTGCCATCTTGATGCACCAAAGTCAGCCTGGGGACAGCTGACTGTGAGTGGTCTCAGACCGGGTCCCCCTTCTTCAAAGTAACAATTTCAAAGGTAACACAGGATGTTTTCCAACCTCTGTTTTCCCTTGTGTAACTGAGCACTACAGAAAAAGAACAAGTGCGTGCACATTCAAAGAAATGATTTAGTTGCCACAAAAACAAAAAATTGTAATAAACATTGTGATTCAAATGTTGCTGCTTTTGTATGTTTTAAGGATCAAACTAACACTTGGAGCCAAATCATTTACAGACACTGCCACGTCTTTTGTTTTATAGCAATTTAGCCAAAAGTCAAGCCTGCCAGAAATATTCATTTCATTTGTTTAACATAACAGATTTTGTTTTGTTTGAGAAAATTAAAAAAATCTTCATTGAAATATTTTAAAAATCTTTCATCTCCTCGTCACACTATTGATGAAGATTTAGTCAATGCAATGTGCTCCCCATTGCTGTCTGGCTAGTTTCTCTAATCAAGGGAATTCTCACACCATTCAGTTCATTGTCTCAACAATCCAGGCTCTGTCCTCATCTAATTCCCCCCCCCCCCCCATCTCCTCCATTACTGTGCTACAGCTACACACATTTAATTCTGAAATGACTGCAATAGTCATTGCACGGGCATTCACAAGTGTGAGTTCCAGCAGATGAAGCTCAAATGTCTTCAATGATGACTGGAAAATCTAAGCTCACAAATGTAATCATCTACACTTACACTGTTATCTTGTTCAATTCTATGCTAATCAATCCTATCACTGCTAACAGTAAGGTGGTGAAGTCATCATGCAAGTTTATAAATTTCATTTTTACAAATTAAACACCTACGGAAGAAAATCCAAGAAACTGCATGAGAGGAAAACAGCACTGTTGTTGAACACAGTCAGCGCGCTAGACTGCAGCAGTAGTTTTACCTTTTAGATTTTATGTCACAGGACAGAAAAAAAAAAAATCCCATGCACCCAAATCATATGAAAATCACACTGCATGCTCCAAATACCACAACAGTCGCCTGGCCTGCGATCATGGAATGGCACTAGGATACGTTTCGCGTGACATCATCACAAGCTTTAGCTCGTTCTGGAGGAGGAGGGTTATTGTGCATTTTTATGATCAACACCGAGTGTGGGGGAAACAGGCATTTCTGTGGCTGGGAGTATAACCTGATTTTATGGCTTAGCAGATGTCTTTCCTTTTACTTGTTCTGGAATCATAACACTATTTATCCAGCTTTCTCTCACTTTCCACTTCACTGACAGATTATTGAACACATTAGAAAAAAGACAGACAGAAAAGAAATGGAACACGGAGACAGAGATAATGATAACAATAGGTTAGCTCAGGCCGAGCTGGAGATACTGGAAGGATCCATTAGTCCAATCTGACTGATTCCTTTCTCCTTCACCTCCTCGTCTGCTAATCCTTCAAGAGAACAACAGATGGCTCAAGGCCAACAACACTGCAAACCTGCCTGCATGCTACACTCGCCTGTCCACTCAGGCTACACACAGACCCATATAAATATAACAATGTAAATTCACCTGGAGGTCTCCCCCCCTGCAGGAGACATCTGCAAAGTTAAACTAAAGTTTTATTCTTGAGAATCTGTATCACTTCAACCAAAGTTTCATGGGAACTACTCTGTGCTCCAATTTTACAGCAAGAGTAGTGGCCCCATTCTTCAGGATATTAAGTAAGACAAATGGAGAGAGTGCAATGTAAAATATCTGGTTCTACCTTTAGCATTATCTCAGTTTCAGGCCAAATGTGGGGCACTATCCTCTTTCCAAAAGTGACAGTGTCTGATATCTAATTGCGTACCTGCTGTGATACGTTATTAGACACCACCCCAGATATGCCTAGAGTAAATGCTATAACCTGATGGGAGCTACAAGAAAACATATTAAGTTCATCTCAGTCAAGCGTAATTCTTGCCACAATGGGTTTGATCTCAGCAGGCAGAAGCTGCACAAATAGTAATTTGCAGCCTAAAGATGAACAGGAAGCACTGACTGGTATTGCATTATTACAGAACACCACCCTAACTGCAGCACAAAAAGACTATAGTTAGAATGACCCAGCTATGCTACTCATGGGAAACAACTCTGTATTTCCACCTCCCACCTACTCTCCTCCAGTTTTACGCTCTGCTGTTCCTCTCTCCACCCTGCTGTTACTCACTTTGTGTGTGTGTGTGTGTGTGTGTGTGTGTGTGTGTGTGTGTGTGTGTTCAGTCTCTCCAGGTGTCTGAAAGTGTTTGAAATGATAGAAAACAGATGGAAAGAGACAGAGAGGCTTGATCACACTGATACTGAAATATTACTATGCATATTAAAGTAAAAACAGTCATTGATACAGGAGTCAGGAAAAGGAGAAAAGTGTTTGAAATATGATACTGCCAGGGTAATAGTTTCATTTCTATTTAATAGCTAAAAAGCTAAGTCATAAAAACAAAAAACTTTCCACTCACACAATGTTTCCTAACAGCTCCTTTACAAAGCGGACAAGGGTGAGACAGGAAGTGGGGTGGTACTCTAACAACCATACACGATTTGTGTATTCCCTCTGACCTGCCCGCACACTCCAGACACACCACATTATTATATAATGAGAACGGATTCAAGGAGTGGCCTTCAGCTCGGGGG
>NW_024582623.1:149647-166084 GCF_018398535.1 Haplochromis burtoni
GAGTATGAATACATGCTCAAGAAAACTCATCACTTCTTTGTAAAAACTAAAGCCACCATTCACTACCATGGCTCAGAGCCAGGTTTCACCCTTCAGTGAAAGGTATGCGGGGTAAACAAAACCTATCTGAGAAGCCAGTTTATCTGCAATACTGCAGTGGTGGCAGTTCAAGAAAAAAAAAAGAAAAGAAAAGTCAATTCAGCAACCACCACAACATTATTATTTGGCTACAAAGCATGACTCTCAGATCCCTGGGGCTTAATAAACGCAAAAAACCACAAGTACCCAAGCTGACGTCTTGGGCCACACCCTTCATTCACCACTGAGTCCTGCTTGGTGAAACTACCATTGTGAACACACCAATAAACCCTCACGCTAAATCTTGAGCAAAGAATGTGTCAGAATACTTGCGATACAGGTAAAATGACTTTGCACTTTGACAAGAAGTACAAAGTCTTCCCTTAACCTCTAACAATGGTGTGAGCCATCCCACCAAAGGTATGTCCTTTAAAAAACACAAAAACAAACAACTCTTGTCTCGGTCAAATAGAGAAACACAGGCACTATTCATACCGCGTTTCTAATTATTTGTCTGGCTAGCAGGGATGGGCAGCTCACATTATATTGGACCTACATTCTGCATAGCATTAGCAATAATCATACATACAGAAGAGAGAAGACCCGGGTTAATCTGCAGTTACACCACATACCACACAGCACTACTAACATAATAAATATCAAATATGCTACTTTTGGTGAAAACTTAGCTGGTCTCATCTTCTGGAGACACAGCGGGCTACGGAACGGCGTTAGCTAACCCGTTCTTGACATGTTTATGATTACCACGCTGACAGCAGCCATAATGATTGTAATTATCACCGCCTAGCAAAATCCGCCACACTTCAGTTCAAGCCAGAACAAGCGGTTCATGGGGCACTTGCTCTGCTAACTTAGCTGCACGTATCGGACGGACACTACCATGGGAAACAGTCCGATGAAATGTAGAAGCTAACGCGCTAACCTTTGCAGTTCACTCAAGTTGCTAGCCGTTTAGCAGCCACAGTGAACATACTACAAATGACAGCAGGCAAAGCTATACGGTTGTTCATGATGAGTGATTTCCAACCGCAAACAGTCGTCTATTTCCTTACCTGAGGCTGATGGGACCTAGCTAGGGAATGTCCAAATAGCACCAGTCTTCCCAATGCGATGTCTTCTGTGCTTGACTCCTCACTCAGGGTAAGGGCGGTAACACAGGAAAAGGGAACCGAACAGTATATGAGTGACGTCTGGTTGAACGAATAGGATGGTAGTATCCCAAGCCTCAACCAATGGCACTAATAAACCCGCCCTTTCTCCTACAAGAGACCAATCATATGAAATATGGAGGAGGCGAACTGAAATAAAATAATAAATAGAGTAAAATAAAATAAAACAAAGTAACATAAAATTTCTCTATTTAAACAAAAATATATTTAAAAATGAAATAAAAAAAGAGGTATTATTTTGACCAAATTTGGACAAGAATTGAAATGCACTGAGACGCTGAGATAAGCTTTGGATGATTGCCACTGCTACTCATCATGATAATTAAATATGACGTCTTTACAATAACTGAGTAAACTCCACCATGTGTTGCAGACTTTAAGGGCATGTTCATTTAAGATGAAATTCTACTAGGCTGCATTTAGAATCATATTAGTATATTATACTTACTATTCTATATTTTATCATTTATTGTCACTGTCCCACTAATATTAGATTTTGATGCAAATCAAACTCTCTCTCTCTCTTTTATGCAAACACAGGCATTTGCACAAAGCTTACACTGTGTACCAGGGCTGGACTGGGACAAAAAAATCAGCCCGGGCATTTTGACTAGAGACCGGCCCACCAGGTATTATAGGAAAAGCCATAAAGCCTTTGAATGAAAAGTGTGGTGCTGTGGCTCCAGCAAACATCAGCTGATACTAGAAAGTAATATTAAATAAATTCACAATAACAACAGCTTATCAAGCTTAAACGTGCTGCTGTTGTACAGCGGACACCCGCTGTTTTCCTCTGTCTTGCGCAAAGTGGGCGATAAACAAACAAGGGAGACGGAACTTGCGACAGAAAAGCCAATCAGCTTATCATTGATCAGTTTCATGATTGAAGTAACAACAGGAGAGGGAGGGGGGAGAGGGTGAGAGAAGAAGAGATAGCTGTGCAAAGATACAGAATAACTCCAACTTTGTCTTTGTCTGATTGTCTGGGCATCATAGCGGAGGCAAGTGATGTCCAAATAAACTACATCTAAGGACCCAAAGGAAGGAGGCAGCAGCAGGTCTCTCTCTTAAGGATGTATTTTCACTGAATCGTCTTTTCGGTCTGCCAGTGTGTCATGCACTTTTCATGATTAAAGACCTTAGCAAAGAAAAAAAAAGTTGCCGGCTCCAGCTCCTTCGTATCAATATTATTTTCAGACAGTTTCCCCACGACTCCACCAATCAGCTCATCTGGATCTGGAGTTTACCTGCATACATCCCATTCACTCTGTCAGTTTTTTCACACTTACTGCTGTTGAGCAAAAACTACACTAAAAGCCATACCTTGCTCAATTGTTTGTACCTTCTTGGCTCACATAAAACTGTACACGCAGTTTTATAAGATGCCTTGTCCGTAACACAAAAACTTCAGCAAAAGATGAGGGTGCTGAGACATGCCTCGGTTCCCTATTTCCTAAAGCTGTTAAGATAAACAGCTCAAGAATTTGAGCTGCACTGAGGCGCAGAGAGGAACATGACTTTTAATGCAATCAGTTTTTCTTCATTCATCAACACATGCCTGAGAGAGGGTTAACTGGTGTCAGAGCACTTGGCTGTCGTTATGATTTGCTCCAGTGGTGTCAGACATGAGCGCCTTCCTCTAAAAAACAAAACAATGCAGGGTGGAGCAGGTTTCACATGGATTTTTGCACAGATGTTATCTGAGAGGAAAATAAGCCTCACTGCTTTAGCATCTGGTAATAAACAAAGGTTAATAAAGGCTTACAGATGCTGTCAGGTGGCTCCCAGCACTGACACTGACACAATTCAACCAGTATAGCCAGAAAAAAAACGAAAGACAAACCAGCTGGTAAAATGCACATTCAAACTTAAGCCATAACTAAACAACACTGTAATATTCCTACCAGTGTTTTTGATGCATTCATGAATTCATCAGTCGTTATAGCTCTCCACAGCATCACAACGCCTGCTGTTATAAAGTGAACAATAGCGTCCAGTGTCACACAGCTGCTATTCCCACACACAAAGCCACATTATATGTGTGCCATTGCAGAATTTATTACAGGCAAAGGAAAGTATTTAAAAAGGCTACAGAACAAAGAAAGGAGACCATAAAACACTCCGAATAGCCAGGTTTAAATTTAACCAGACTTTGCTATATATATATATAGACATAACGATGTTTTCATAAAAGTATATATAAACGAATAAACGAATATTCTTTGGTTAGAAGCTAAGCAGGTGTTGTGTCTCCCCCTGGCGGTTGACTAGATTTATTACATCACTTAAGCTCAGCTTGACCCGGATCCAAAATCCTTAAACCCAGTGATTATATCCTGTAGGTCACGTTTTACTACAGTTTGGAAGAAATGGCGGACATGGATGAATTGTTCGGGAGCGATGGGGACAGCGACAACGACCAGCGAGGTAATGTTGCCCGAAACTCGTGGCTTATATTGTTTAATCATCAGTTTGTGCATTTAGATGAGTGCCGCGTTGTGCGCAGCTGCGTAGCAGAGGGGAGCTTTAACGCGAGAGTGAGGTGTGGAACGTTTCGCGGATGTTCGTTATATCGAGGCAGGCGTTAATAATGTTAATGTGTTTTAAACGTTGGCTTTAATGGAAACCATCGTGGAGTTCTTTTATCCTTCACCTAGTTTCACTTTTCTTTTTCTTTCTTATTTTCTTTTTCCTTTTAAAAATAAAAAATCGGTTTTCAGTGTTTGGATTCACGTGATGTGTCAGACGGAGGGCCATGGCTTAAGTTGTTTTGTTGCTGTGGTGCAGGATGTGATCAGCGCTCATGTTTTTTTTTTAGCAGCACGACTGCAAATATACATTTTAAGACCTTAAAAAAACTTAATTCCCTTATCTCAAAATTAGAATTGTCTTCACGCACAAACTGGTGCAGCACCTAAGTTCACCTACATAATCTTTAATTTCCACGGACTTGCTACTAAAATGATTTTTACAGAAAGAAGAACAGTGCGAGAAAACCGTATGACACTGTGTATTTCAGTACTCACTGTTGATCCAGCCGTACATAAATAATATTGTGATTGCATCAGATAATCCCATACAAACAACTGTCAGATATAACAGTATTTATTCAAAAAGGTCTAAATATCCTCTATGGGTATTATTCAGAGACATAAATATATTATGTCTGTATGAGACAAAGTGTGGAAAACCATCAAAGCACTTTGTTGTGTTGATGCTGAAATCATCTAAAAAGTCTACAAAAAGGAGCTCTTCATGCAGGATCAGTGTTGTTTACAGTGCTGCTGTGCACACAGTGATGTTTAAGGGATCCCACAGTTAAAGATGCATGATTCATTTACTGATGTTAACAAACTGATATCATCTTTGCTTCTTTTTGTCCAAAAGTAGTTGATAATTGGAAGCTTTTTCTGGCATCACTCGTTTTTTCCACAGAAATACTGTGATTTTGCACCCCAAAGAGACTTAAGGTGGTTATAAATAAATAAATATTATTTCTTTTAAACAGGATTGCCCCCAGCCCTGCTTTGTTTGAACAAAACACTGGTATATGGAGAGTATGAGGATTTAAGCTGAGCTTCACCTTTTTAGTCACGCATTTGTAATGTGAGAGGAGTGAGTAACATCTGTTTGGCACTACAAACTAGAATAAATCTGACTGCTTTATCTCTTTGCAGAGTCTGGCTCCGGCTCTGGTTCAGAGTCGGAGCAGGAGAGGCCTCGTTCTGTCAGCAACGCTTCAGGCAGCGGCAGTGACAGCGAGAGGGAGCGGGATGATGATGATGACGAGTACGAAGGCAGGGAGGCCGGCAAGCCCAGCATGAATAAGGTGCATTTTGCAGACATCGTTCAGACAGCCGCCTAATCAGTCGTTCAGCTGTGAATTTAGCCACTGAAAATACTGCTTCAACTTCCACAGTGACCTCAGAGAATTGTATTCCTTTTGTAATGTTAATCTTGCATTGACTTGAGTTATTAAACTTTCAACCTACCTCAAACCATCTAGTATGTTTATCCCACAATGAAGGTGTCGTGTGTCTGCAGTAGAAGGACTGAGGCGTGCGTGTGTGTGTCTGTGTGACGATACAGTCATGAGCTGCATCTAAACGTACTCATGTGTCTTCTCCGTAACAGGAGCTGTTTGGAGACGACAGTGAGGATGAACAACACAGCGGAAGCGACAACCAGTCTGAGCGCTCGGGGAACCAGTCAGATGCCAGCATGCGCTCAGACCGCGGGGACAACGATCACTCCGACGCAGAGCAGCACAGCGGCTCGGACCGTGACCATCGAGATGAGGATGAAGACGAGGAGGATGGGGGTCACCGGTCGGACGGAGGAAGCCCGGCTGGCAGCGGGATGTCTGGCGGTGGGAGCCCTCGTTCTGACAGGGGCAGCGTTCGCTCAGACAGAAGGTACGACGTCTCACACAGGCTGCAGCTCACCGTTGTTTAACTGAGGTCGTTGATGGCACAGAGATCGGGATGCTAAAATATATCTTTTCCAGTTTGAGAAACGCCATCAGGTCTTTGATCTGTCATAAGGAAGTGGATGGGGGATTAAGTGACTTCCAGAGGAATAAAAATCAGAATATATGTTTACCGTGTTTGTTCTTATTCAGTATGCACAGCGATCCTGGGACTCCGCAGTCGGGCCCGGGCACACCTCACAGTGACGGCGAAGCTTCAGGGAGGGAGAACCAATCGGAGGATGAGAAGTGGGGCGGAGAAGCTAAGAGCGACCAGTCGGAGGACGAGGAGGAGAAACGCCACTACTCTGACGAAGAGGGAGAAAATTCTGATGATGAGGGACCGAGGAACAGGAAATCAGGTACAACCCCCAGGATCTGCCGCTGAGCCAGCCTCCAGGGTTAATCTTTTTACACAGTAAATTTCATGGATTGGGGCCATATGTGAACATTTTATCCCGAGCTTAAAACTCAGAGGTTAATATGAGATTAATTTTTCACACAGACTCTTTGCACGAGGCGATGAACTGTTTTCCTTTACTGTAAGATGTGCGTGGGTGTCCCGTGCCTCCACTATAAACGTGACATGTGGAAAATGATACATAAAATTTCTTGGTTTTGTTTTTCAGAGTCTGCAAAAGGAAGTGACAGCGAAGATGATTTCATAGGACGGAAACCCAAAACGAAAGCCGCCTCCGATTCCGATTCAGACAGCGATGCTGAAACAAAACGTAAGCCCTAACCTTACTGAGTCAACGTAGCAGCAACGATTTGTCTTTTGTTTCTGCTGCTGAATTTGATATTTTTATGGTACTGAAAGTTATCCGTACTCTTCCGCAGCAAAGAAGGCCGCAGCAGATGACCTGTTCGGAGAAGCGGACGACATCTCTTCAGACAGCGATGCAGAGAAGCCCCCAACCCCGGGCCAGCCCCTGGTATGTGTCTGTTCTCTCGCCCTCTGTTTCTTCTCTGCACTCATCACACTTTTAAACGAGATCCAAAATCCCCTTTTTCTCTAAGCCTCTCTGAGCCGATCCCTATTGTCATGGGTCACTGGATTATACAGTGTTTGTTCACTTGTTCGTGTGTGTGTGTGTCTAGGATGCAGAGGATGGTATGGAGGGGGAGCAGGCAGAAGAGGAGCCTGCGCCTGAAACTCGTATTGAAGTAGAGATCCCAAAAGTCAGCACTGACTTGGGATCCGACCTTTATTTTGTCAAGTTGCCCAATTTCCTGTCTGTGGAGCCCAGGTCAGAGCATGTGCAGTGTAGATGGATGGAAAAATTATTTTCACTTGATGATAAGATAATTAGATGTTCTTTGACGCTGTCTTTTCTTTTTCTTTTTTTCCCTTTTAGGCCGTTTGATCCTCAGTACTATGAGGATGAATTTGAGGATGAAGAAATGCTGGATGAAGAGGGGCGGACCAGGCTCAAACTGAAGGTCTGTGTAGACTGGAAATGACGGATGACAGATTTTATTTATTTAGATTTTTTTTCCTACGTCACCTGATGTTCATCATCTTCTCCCCACAGGTGGAGAACACAATCCGGTGGAGAGCGAAGAGAGACGAGGAGGGAAATGAAACCCGAGAGAGCAATGCGCGCATTGTCAAATGGTCCGACGGCAGGTGTGTGTTACGTCAGGCTGGATGCCGCGAGGTGCGACACTGCGATCAGGACATAACTCTGTACTTGGCACGCTTTTCAGTTTCCCATTCTTTCCACAGCATGTCCCTCCACCTGGGGAACGAAGTGTTCGATGTTTACAAAGCTCCACTCCAAGGAGACCACAATCACCTTTTCATCCGACAGGGCACCGGGCTGCAGGGACAGGCCGTGTTCAAAACCAAACTCACTTTCAGGTAATGCACTAACATGCCAGTGTGGCTTTGGTAACAGGCTGCTGTTTCCTTTTAGGCACAGACTGAGAGTTGCGAGGGAGACTCCTCCTCCGTCTGGCTCCCTGACAGTAGAATATGTTCTAAACAAACTCCGGGCTACCTCTGCAAACAACAACAACAACAACAGCAGCCACAATGGCACCCTTCATTCAGGCTCCATTTAGAAATGTACTGAATGCTTTAAGTCCCCGGATCACCTTGTGCAAGCTGCACAGGTTTCTCCCAGTAAGAACTGTTTAAGCTTCTTAGCGCCCCCCCCAAATCCACCTGAATGTTCTGTCTTTCACCCCGCATGGGTCTATGAGGGCAAACCTGCCTCAGTGTGCAACAGGCCTCCGTGTTCCCAAACAGAACATTATTACAGTTTGTTCCCTTGGAGCATTAACATTTGAGTTTTGATTAGGATTAGAACTGCTCAGCGTGCAGATGGTTACAATGCTTTTATTTTCCTTTTAAAAGCACCTTTAACTCCTTTAAAGCCAGAAAATTCACGTTTTAAAAAAAAAAAAAATGTGAGCACCTAAAGAACATACTGTATGACAAGACTTCTTCATTCACGAGGTCATGTGATACGACAGTGAACTTAAGGTTACAGATAAATACATTTTCTTAAATAAGCCAACAGGCACATGACTCTGTCATTCACAGCTTCGAGTGGTCTCAGCATCGTGAGTGATTTGTGTTAAATTTAATGTATTTTTAATAAATGCATAGATTATATTTGTGGTGATATTTTCATAAGTCATCATTAAATGAGGGAGCTGAGGCCAGCGGTTAATGTTTGTATTGTAAGAACATTGTTGGGGATCTAATAACGTGAGACACTCGACAACAACAGATGTCTTTGGTGAAGTCAAACGAACACAGTGTGTTCTTTTAATCAAGCAGACATAATTGATGAATTTGTTACGTCATACCTGGCTCAGAATTGGGGGCTTTTTAATGCGCCAGCATTGTTTACATCCATGTACGCCTACTTAATGAGACCACATTTACACTCAACAGCCAGTTTGCTAGGTACATCTTGCTGGATTAGACCTCTTTTTGCCATCAGAGCTACTTTAATTCTTTGTGGCAGAGATTCAACAAGGTGCTGGAAACATTCCTCTGAGATTTTGGTCCATATTGACCTGACAGCTTGAGATGAGTTGAGCTTTGTGACACGGTGTGTTATGCTGCTGGAAGGAGCCATTAAAAGATGGGTACCCTATAGCGTTAAGGGACTGGGCACGGTCAGCAGCAGTAGTAAATAGGCTTTGGTGTTGTGATGCACAGTTGGTACTCTATGGGGTACACGTGCGCCCAACACCTTTACACCACCACCAGTAGCGCCTTGAACTTTTGATATAAGGCCAGATGGATCCATGCTTTCATGAATTTCATGCCAAATTCTGAACCTGCCATCTGAATGTCACAGGAGAAATCTGGACTCATCAGATCAGGCAGTGTTTTTGTCTTCTGTTGCTCAATTTTGGTGAACCCAGGTGAATTGTAGCCTCTGGTTTCTATTCTTAGCTCACAGGAGCGGCACCCAGCGTGGTCTTTTGCTGCTGTAGCTGCTGCTTACAGGTTTTTATGTGATATTCGTTCAAAGATGCTCTTCTGCATATTTTCTCTTTTTATAAACTTTCCCAGTAAACTCTGGAGATGGTTATGTGGGAAATATCCAGCAGATCAACACTTTGTGAAATAATCAGGCAGCCCGTGTGGCACCAACAACCATATCACATTCAGAGTTCCCCTCAGATCACCTTTCTTACTCATTCTGATGCTCAGATTGAACTTCAGTAGGTCATCTTGACCATGCTCTGAGTTGCTGCCGCGTGATTGGCTGATCATATATTTCTATTAGGGAACAGTCAAACAGGTGTACATAAGAAAATGGCGCATTTTGTTTTATATTTTATTGTGTTTTATTTAATCCACACCTACTCTCAGTGCTTGTTGCTGTGTAGCCGTGTAACAGAGTGGGAGTCTCTTTCTTATTAGCAAGACATCACAAAAAAACATCAGAGGTTCTCAGTGCAACTTTTAATCTCTATATGGAGCTCATGGAAATGTGTGAAAGCACAGGGCAATATAAAGACCAGCATGTACCTAATGCTGCATGACCTAATAAAGATGACAGTTAGCTATAAATTAGCTTGTGCTTTAGTTTCCTTCTGCATTACATTACTGGCAGGGATATGCTTAACATGCCCTGTGTGCAATGTGTTTGCCCAAGATAGAAATAAAGCGTGCGATATTAAAAACTCCACAAGGTAGATTTAATGAGTGTGGGCTAAAACAGGTTTGGCAGTCGATACTGTGTTTTTCTTTCTGCCTGTTTGCAACACAGAGGTGTGATCTATGTGTTAATAAAGAAGAAAAGGGAAAAAATGTGTGAAAACCTCCCACTCTTAAGAGATGCACTTTTATGAAGACGTACTGGGGAAATGTTATAATTCAGGTTGTTTTTTCTGCACTTCCAGACCCCACTCCACAGACAGCGCCACCCACAGGAAGATGACCCTGTCTCTGGCTGACCGCTGCTCAAAGACACAGAAGATCAGAATCCTTCCCATGGCTGGACGAGATCCCGAGTCCCATCGCAATGAAATGATCAAGGTAGCACGAGCCGTCCGGTGTGGGAATTCTTTTGTTACCACAGAGACCGGAAGAGTGAGATGAGGTCAGCTGTTGACAGGCACCATGGCTGCTTACATAATAACATAACCTGACATGCTTGCATAATGTGGTCACGCAGTGGCGAGTGAAATGGAAACTGAGTCAACCAGTCTAGAGTTCTGGTGATGCGTTTACTGTCGGCTTGAGAAAGACTGCAGATTACATTGTTCTTCACTGTGCAGCATTAGCTTAAAATGGCTTTTAAAACATATAAACACAAATTTGTCTCTTTGTATTTTAAACACTCGTGTCCTGCATGATGACGTCTAATGTGCGTCAGTGGGGATTGTGCGAGTTTGAATAATTAACAATAGACGCCCAAATACTAGACATCAATTACGCTTCCCCCATTGTTTGTAGTCAGTACTCCCAGTTGGTGGTTCTTAAGTTATCATGATTACAGTTCAACAGCAACAAGGGTCCGTGCCTTTATACAAGTGTATGCCAGTCTCACATTTCCACAGAATGTGGATTTCAGGTGTAATTTCAGTACACTTCATAGGTCCTTCCCTCTGTTGTGCCTCAAACAGCCCAAACAGGCTGTTTCAGTACCAGCAGCTGAAATCAGGCTGCTTTACTTTTAAGAAAAAGCATGACATCTGTTAGATGTGGTAGGAGCAGCTAAAATGTAGTAGATGTGGAAAAGGGTGGTAATTGGCGACAGAAAGCCTTAAGCTTGCACTAAAGTACAAAAAACACACCAGTAGCCCACAGCACAGTCTTTGTTTATAGGTTTTAAATGTCTTTTAAGTTTCCACAGTTTCTAATCGCCTCTGCAGTGTCATAATTCTGACACTGATCTAGCCTTTGGGCAGACAGTCAAAGCTAATCATAATGGGAGCTTCAGTAGCTGCGCAATGTGTAGATTTCTAGAGCAATGGTGGGCAGAGGGGGCCACAGGTTGTCGTGTACCCACATTAACTGCCCACTCCTGCTCTAAAGCCCATGGGGTGTTGAAGCTGTGGCTCTGGAGATCCATGCAGGAAAAATGGATAAGGAATACTTTGCTTTACCACCAACACTGCTGGCTTTAGTCAAAATCAAATTGAAACTTTATTTTATTTGCTTTCACTATTTTTTTTTTAAAGATATTAGACTGTTATATTTTTTATTTACTATCAAAGTAGCCTCCTTTTGATTGGATTCAGGTAGGACTCAAAGTAAACAGCGTTGCTTTATAGTTACCCAAGTCAAGCTGGATTTTTTTTTTTTTTCCCCCTCTCTTCACAATTGTTTCATTGTTGGTAATAAAAATAAGAACATGATAAATGAATTTGATTAGATTAGAAAACACAGTATTATTGTAATGAAAATGCAAAGTTAAAGCACTAAATAATCATGATCATGAAGAGTAGTCACATGTGGTAAAAGATTTGAAGTATTTAGATATATTAGTAATACTGATGGGCTAAGTTATACACAGTAGACACTTTATTCTGTGAAAGCTGGGAAATTCTTTTGCCACCGCAAACGTATGGCAGGTAGCTTAAATAAGTAGGAACATCAAGACTCAAATATGTTTTTTGAGGGTTCAAGAATTGCTTAAAAACGGCTCTTTTGATAGTAAGTTTGCTATAGACATATTGTAGATGCCTAATAATGTTCAGACTGAGTAAGCGTGTGTTCCTGTTTAAAGTTAAAGGTTATTGAAGCACATTTTTGACTAACTGGCACTAGCTGATTGTCAAACTTAAAATGGGCAGGAGGGCAAATGTTTTAGAAAGTAATTACCCTTTCTCTCGTTTGTCCTTACTCTGCCTGCAGTTGTCCTTTTATTGTAGGACAGCTAATTCTATTTATTCCAGTGAGGAATTGTCATGTTATAGGAATAACAGAACAACAAGCAGGGTAAATGTACTTTAGAGCAAAAACGAATAATAGGCTCATTTCTTATTGTTTTTTTCCAACAAGGCCAGCTTATTGCTTTAAAGGGAAATTAATTAGACTTTTCCCACACCTAACATAAAAAGCGACCTTTTTTCTCAGTGTGTTTGGGGAAAAACAATTAACAACTAAGCAGCTAGAAATTAAATGCCTTGAAATGATTTTTGTATAAACTTGCCGCTCGGGTCTGTCTTGGCAGAAAGAGGAGGAGCGGCTGCGAGCCTCCATCCGCAGGGAGTCCCAGCAGAGGAGGATAAGGGAAAAGCAGCATCAGAGAGGCCTGAGCAGCAGCTACCTGGAGCCCGATCGCTATGACGACGAGGAAGAGGGCGAGGAGGCGATCAGCCTCGCAGCCATCAAGAGCAAGTATAAGGGTGGAAGTGGCCTGAGAGGTGAGGATGACTGCGTTTCACATTGACTGCTGTCGTTTTGTTTCTATAATTTTTTTCCTCGTATGTTGAGACGTGTTTGGGAGTTACAGAGGCCTGATGCACACGCTCTTCTCTTTCTGCCTCACGTACAGAGGAGCGAGCCAGGATCTACTCATCAGACAGTGATGAAGGTTCTGATGACGATAAAGCCCAGAGGCTGATGAAGGCTAAGAAGTTGGACAGTGACGAGGTAGGTGCAGTGATGTGGTTGACAGACAGGGGGCGGTGTGAGGCAGGACACCGTGTAGAAAAAAAGCCAACTTTTCTCATTATCCTTTGTAACTAAGCAGGAAAGCAAAAGCTAGACTCTTCAGAGCAGGAAAGCTTTTCTGCACTCACTGTTGAAGTGTAACTGAACGCTGTATGTACTCCTGTCACAGGAGGGCGAGGGATCAGGCAAGAGAAAGGCAGAAGATGACGAGGAAACGGCCACCAAAAAGGCAAAGAAGTATGTCATCAGCGACGAAGAAGACGAGGAAGACGACGACGAATAATTCATCTTCCCTTATCATTCCACTGTATTATCAGTGCTCAGCCCACATGGCATATAAACAGCCATATTTTTTGTATATTTTCTTATGACCTGTGTGTGGGTGGCTGTGTCTGTGTGTTTGCTTGTTTATGTTGTGTACAGAAGAGGTGAGAAATAAAACAAAAAACGGTGGTTTTATGTAACCAAAGCTTCTCGAGGCCTCTTCATCTTTTTAACACCATGAATCATATATATATGAATCACGCTGTTGCGATGTTATGAAACAAACTGTTACGTTTCGAGGGGAGGCTGTTAATGGCATAATTGCTGTGGGCTGCCGAAAGATTAAGTTAATGGCATAGAAGCAGCATCTGCCATTTCTGTTCCTCTCCCTCATGTACACACATAATTGACCAGTGTTTTCAGTGCGCTGGTTTAGAGGTGGTGGGGTTTTTTGGTTTTGTTTTGGGTTTTTTGCAGTTCGTGTGAATGTTTCAGGAAAAAACCGGGGAGTGTAGTGTTGTCAGAGGAGAAGACGATGCCAAAACCACCTGATAGAAGACACAAGAGATTAGAGGATTTGGGGTTTGAGACAAAGGAGCTGTAGTTCTGTGGGAGAAGATCCCCCCCCCTCAATAATCTGCCTGCAGAGGAAGGAGTAGGAATATCTACTTCTTCCTGTACAAGCAGCTGTAGGAAGTCCCAAGCTTTCACTGGCACCCCCTCTGATATTCTAACCCATGCCATTGCTACACCTCTGCTAAACATCCAGCCCTTATAGGGCCTGCTAATAGATACCCTTTTAAATTGTCAACCATAGATCGGTGCCATTATTATTGCCAAATCGTCACAGTTTCAACTGTCAGGACACCAAGGGTTTTAGAAGATGTGAAACCTCACAGGAGCCCTGCAGACTTGAATTACATAGTCATATAAACAAAGAAAACATTTTAAATCTCATATTAAAGTGAGATATGATAGCCTGCCTGCAGCTAAATGCTGTAAAAGAAACACTAATTAGTGTTACTATTAGCAAGCTAACCTGGCTTATTATTCTCCAAACTGCATAAACAACCTGTTTGCTTCACTGAGCAATGTGCAGGTTGAGACCAACACAGGCAGCTGCAGCCACTATAACAGTGAAGCATCACTTCAGTTGATTCATGACTGAACCTCTTGAAACATTTACGGCATTTTAGGGGTTTTTTTCTTACATAATTATTTGGCAAATTATATATTTGCCAATGTACTACTAGAGCCTATCTATGATAACCAAGCTTGTTAACTTATTATATATACGTTTTTGTATAAATAAATAATTTTTTTTTATTTATATAGCACCTTTCAAGACAGAATCACAAAGTGCTGCACATAAGATTACAAGTCATAAAAAGATTTAAAAAGAGAAAATAAAACGGGCATAAAATTAACCAAAAGCAGTTTTAAAAAGGTAAGTTTTGAGTTGTTTTTTAAAAACAGCTACTGAGTCCACAGTTCTTAATACTTGGAGTTCCACAGTCTCGGGACCACAGTGGCAAAAGCTCTATCACCCTTAGTCCTCCTCTTAGTATTTTTTATAGCAAGTAAGCCATGATCAGATGACCTCAGAGACCTGCTAGAGACATAGGGCTGTAGCAGATCAAAGATGTAGGCAGGTGCCAGTCCGTGCACAGCTCTGTAGGTCAAGACCAGGATCTTAAAATCAACTCTAAATTTAACAGGAAGCCATTGTAACTGAGATAATAACGGTGTCACATGTGACTACTTGGAGGATTTTGTCAAAAGTCTAGCTGCAGCGTTTTGCACAACCTGCAGACGATCCAGAGAACCTTTGCTTAGACACATAAACAACGAGTTACAATAGTCCAAGCGTGACGAAATAAAAGCATGTATAGCAATCTCAAGTTCAGGGCAAGATAAAACCGGGCTTAGCCTAGCCACATTTCTTAAATGATAAAAACAAGACCGAACCAGAGATTTCACATGCCCATCCAATGTGAGACTCGAGTCAAAGGTGACACCTAAATTCCTGATAGAGGATTTAACATAAAGTGAGAGAAGACCAAGGGCTTTCACTATCTGCGATAGAAACCTATCAGGGGCGCATAAGAGGACTTCGGTTTTCCCCTCGTTGAGTTGGAGAAAATTTGCAGCCATCCAACGTTTGATCAAATCTAAGCAATCATTCAGACGCTGAAGCTTAGATAAATCCTCGGACATAAAAGAAACGTACAATTGAATATCATCAGCATAACAATGATAAGAAATGTCCTCAAAAGAGCCCATGATATGCTTCTATAAATAAAAGGGAAGCATTGCTTTTGCAAAAACTGTATCCTCAAAAAAACTCGTAATATCAAACAAATGAAGTCAACACCAAGTGACAATGAGCTGGCACTGATCGTTCTAATCATGAATAGGAAGAAACAGGTTCTGGGTTAATCAAATTCTCATAAGCAGTCAGCAGCAGGAAGAATTTTATGGTTTGATCCAGCAGTTGAAGCTGTACCTTCATACATATTTAAGGATGTCAGTGGGGTAGTTTGAGCTCCATAACTGTACCTTGTTGTGGACTAGACACTGCTGTGTGAGTCTGCAGTGCCCCTTGGTTTCTGAGTCAGATCCACCCCTCACTCATCACATCTGGTTTCAAAATATCAAGATGGTGACAGCGAAAAGGGTCAACTCAACTCTAAAAACCCTTATACGTTAGCACCTGCTTGGGTTGATCATAGGACCTGGTACCAAGTTCTCTTTCAGAACCTTCTCTGCCGGGATTCCGACTGATTCAAAAAGACGTCAGCAGACTGCATACCAACGATTGGCTGGTCAGAGGGGTCACTTGATGAGTCACGAGAGCATCTCCTTCACGAAAATCGCAACCCAGCAACGAGGGAAATTGCTACAAAAGACAACGCTGTGGTCCTCGAGTCTAACTACAAGCCACAGATGGAGCAGCAGATATATATATCGTCTCCTCGACGTCCACCTTTGTTGTGGCATTCATGTAGCATACTAATTACGTCACAGGATGCCTTTTCGCATTGCTATAATGACCATTAGCTGGTACTCGATTCTCATGGAATATGAGTCAAGGTGAATCGTGCCACTTTGAGTCGCCTCAGGCCGATCCGAGTAGGTACTAATGGAAAAAAGGCTTAAATGCATCTTTTATGTACAGTCTATGATTAGTGTGTCTCTAAGCACCTGTTAGGTGTGGCTGTGTGCAGACAGGAAAAGGACCCAAGGTGCAGACTCCAGAGACAGATGTAAACTCAAAAAACGTTTTAATGTTAAACTCAAATATAACATAACTGGAAATGATCAAAATATAAACTAATACC
>NW_024582623.1:171569-180558 GCF_018398535.1 Haplochromis burtoni
ATTAGATAGAACTCAAAGAAACCAAAAACTAGACAGTATAAATAATATAAACTCAAAAGCCCTGGGTCGACGACCCAGGCATCCTAACAGCACCAAGTATCGTACCTGGACAAAATGAATGCGATGTACCCAGTGAGACATTTCATTCTACAAGAAGACTGGTGCTTCAACAATAAAACATAACTGTATTAGTAGTATATTGCTGCAGTTACAGTTATATGTAAAATTGAATTAACTAAAATAAAAATTAGCGATACCTGTAGCAATACCTGCGGATTTATCTAAATCTTGCCCCTAACATATGTCCTTCATATAGTAATACTGTAATAATAAAAAAAGACTATAACTAACAAACAAAAACTAAAACAAAACTACAAAAATCCAAACTGTAATCCAAATTAAACTAAACTGAATTAAAAACAAAACGTCAGTCGCTTTCAATTTGTGGTGGTCGTCATTACAGGTTACGCTGCAGGCTTCCCACCCTCATCGTTAAGTACATTTGTGACAAAGACACTCTCATACACTCACTCATACTCGCTCTCTCTTTCTCTTACACACACACTATAAGAAGATTGTTGATTTATGTATCTGTGCTTTTTCTTTTTGTGTGTGTGTTCCAGGTGCTGTATGTTTGTTTGGGAGTTTCCTTTGTCTCTTACAGGTGCACCAGTTGGTGATACATTGTACATTGGTATTTGTTTTTATCCCCCCATTTCTATCCCCCCACCACCACTTCTTTTTGTCTCTTGCCTGTCTTGCCTTAGACATTGCCATACTATTCCACATATGATGCAATATCTGAAATGACACAAAAACAAATGAATAAACGAACAGATGAAAGATGAACAAGAAGAGCCTATAGAGACTCTCCATAGCTGTTCTAGCAAAGGCATAATGTGTTCAGCACCACGATGCAGCATTTGCAATCAGAATTGTGATCTGAAGGATTGCAAACGCAGCCAGACAAGACAGACAAAACAAAACAAAAACAAAAGTCAATATTAAATAAAAAAAATAGAAACTGTTTTGGAAAATACAAAAATAATTCTGGTGCCAATTGTCAGCCAGTAGCATTAGTGGGATCACCAGTATGAAAATATTAATCATAGGCTTGCAATCTTTTCAAATTCATCAACTTGATAAGTTTTAAAACATTTTTTTCTGTATACTCAAATATGTCGCTCTGTCAGATATGCTGATTTGGTATAGTCTAACAGGTTTTATTTCAAAATGCACTTCTTTTTAGGCTCCTACTATCAATCTATTTTTTAAAAATCTTCATTAAAAATATACCCTCAAGATGAACTTCATGTGCTGCTATTGGCTAATTCATTGGGTAATTCAAGTCCTGAAGCTTTACCAGGACCTTTACTAGGAAAAAGGTTCAGTCCAGTCCAGTTGGTACGTCAGTCCTCCAGCTGTTAGAAAACAAATGAGGCTGACTGAGGTAATGTGACTTGATCCCTTTTGAGCTACACAGTAAGAGGAGAATGTAGGGAACAACAATCCTGGTAACTGATTCAACTTCATCAGCCAGAATGACGCAGAGTGTCGCACACACAAGCACACAAACTGGGTTCCCAGAGATAGATAACAGCCCTGGAAAGTGACCTCTTGCCCAGCTCCATCCAGACAGAACTGGCTGTAGCCAACAAGCCTATACAAAACTGGTAAAACACGAAGTGATTAAGTAAGAGTTGCATAAACTGGGTGCATTCTCTCTCTTGACAACGGCCCCTCTGTGCTGCACACACATACTTTTGATGTATCCGGAGACTACTGTCATTACAAGAGAACATATCAAAGACCTCTTGAATACTGTTCACATGGTACAGGCTTATGTGCGAGAGGGGGACGGCAGTGTTTAAAGAGCTATGGATATTTTTATGCACCTAAACCACTCATTGCTGTGGGCGACAGCAATGAGTGATGGAAGAGCGTTAGCGTTTTCCATTTCATTTACTCAGAAGAGGCCTGTGAGCGCGCAGATGTTTGTACATACGTGTTTTTGCACACAACAATGGCGTGCAGAAACAGTAGCCTTTAGTATACCACATACTAGTCTATGCATGGTACTGCCATGAATGTTTAATGCTGCTTCATGCAAATGTTGTGTGTCTTTGTTGCCTTTAAGGAGAAGATGTCGCCAGTCGTGGTGCGCTGCGTTATCTCAGACTGCAGTAGGTTATGTAAACCCAATTTCACACAGTAAGGAGTGGGGGAGTGAGGGAGGCACTGCTACACAGTCAGCACTGACTGAATAGGGGTGAGGCAGAGAGGAGAGGACTGCAGCATTTTACCCTCTTTTTTCTTGTTTTCTTCTCTCTCTTTTTCTGTATCACCTCTGATGTTTCTTATAGCAATCTGCCTGCTGCTCAGCCTGTACCTGGAATCTGTAACATCACATATTCTGTGCTTGTGGCAGACCAGCGCAGAGAGGGTAAAGACTTGCAACTGCACAGCAAAACACAAGTCACCTTGGAGGTTGTAATTTGGGGCTAAATTGTGCACCGTTCTGCCAACTAGGACCAAGAGAAGGCAGTGGCTAGGTCGGTATTATGCTAGGTGCTGCTCTAAGTAAACAATGACGTGTTTCCATGTGTCTGAATCAGAGACAGTATAAAACACGGGTGAAGCTTCTGGGTCTGAAAAGTGAAGCCACTGTGCAAGTGCCTTAAACCTGCACTCTATCTGTAGGCTGCTGAGTAACCATAGCTGTGGGTACAAACAGACCTCCAGTCTGTGGGAGAATGATATTTCCTGATGGGTTTATGGGCTTACAGGCTCTGTTTTTAAAATCTTGGTCGTACTGTTTTAAAATGGGGGCTGATCTGTGATTGGCAATTCTTCAACCTTGTCAAATCCAGCTATTTGCAAACAAGACAGTGATAGTGGGAGCAGTGATCTCAAGGCTCGAGAGCAGGACTTCTGAAACCATTGGATGACATTACTGTTAATACTGTCTGTGGTCTGATAACACTGATTTCTAAGGGGAGCCTTCAGTGTGGCCCATACAAAGAGCCACACAGAAGGCTCTGTGTATGGGTGCAGCAGGTCAGACAGGTACTGAAGAGAAGAAGGATCTTGCAAGTAATGCGTGACTTAAACGAGAGCCACTGGAGATTTATGAGGGTGGGAGTGATATGTTCTCAGAGCTAGTGGGTGTTAGAAGCCTGGTGGCTGAGTTCTGTCCTCGGCTTTGGTGGAAATCCAAAACACGACCCCATTGTAATGATCCATCCAGGTGGAGACAAAGGCATGGATAAGGGTCTCTGCTGCAGAGTCAGTGAGTGATGGACAAAGTTGAGAGATGTTCATTAGGTGGAAAAAAAGCTAGTAGAGATTTGATCTGACCAATGGAGAGCATATACATGGTGTAGAGAAGAGGTCCAAGCGAAAAACCTTGAGCATACTGAGTTAATAGGAGCAAAGGTGGACCAAGCGCCTCCCATGGTGGCAAAGTGTATTCTGAAAAGAGCGTACAGTAACAGTGAGGCCAAGATAGTTGGCTTAATAACAGAAAGAAGGAGATTATGAACACAAGCAGGTTACAAGACGATTAGCATGCCTCATCTTGTGGCATGCTCATAAGGATACAAGACACATCGTGGCTCTGGGACATCCCCGGGTGAGACCAGAACATGTTAGTGAGATTATGTTTCTCAGCTGGCTTGGGTACGCCTAAATGTTCCCTTGGATGAGCTGGAGGAGGTGGCTGGGGAGAGAGAGGTGTGAGCTCTGTAAAGCAGCGGTCCCCAACCCCCGGGCCACGGACCGGTACCGGTCCATAAGTCGTCTGGTACCGGGCTGCGAGAGTTGATGCTCGTGTGTGAAATGTATTGTTTTCAGGGTTTTTATCGGGTTTCAGCGTTATTTTGTTATCGTTAACTCGGTTTTCCTGGGTCTTTTCACGTATGTTATGAATAAATCTTCTTTTTTTCGGTACCGGTACTAGTTTTATTTTGTTGTATTTATCCGCGACACCTTAAAGGCCGGGCCGTGAAAATATTGTCGGGCATAAATCGGTCCGTGGCGCAAAAAAGGTTGGGGACCGCTGCTGTAAAGCACTTTGTAACAGATACATTTTACTTTTTTACTTTTGTGTGTAGGTTGCTGGACCCCTGACCTAAACCTGGATAAGCAAAAGAAAATAGATGGATGGACAGACGGATGGATGGACTCCAGGCCCCTTAGTACCAACTCAGCATCATGTAAATGTTGGACCCAACCTTATTATTGTTATCCAGCTATTTATGTCCACAGGGTACCCATCTTGTGATGACTGCTTCCGGTGGGATAACGCACTATGTCACAAACTTAAATAATCTCAAACTGGATTCATCACAGGAAGTTCCTTGACACCAAACGGCTTCCATAGTCACTGCACAGAGTATAGAGCACTTTTGTAATCTGGTGGAATGGGAGATTCTCGTCACTGATCTGCAGCAACTGCGTGAAACTGTCATGTCAAGATGGACGAACATTTTTGAGGAATGTTTCAGGCACTTTCTTGAAACTCTGTTGAATCTGTGAATTTGTTCTGAAGGAAGAACCTTCTACTAGCGAGATATTATTAATGAAATAGCTGCTGAGTGTACAGCCCTGTGTTCCTTCATGTCTTTGAGTGTCTGTTGTTTTCCCCTATCTCTATTTACGCATGTTTGTTTTTTAGTTGTTGTTTTTTTCTTGTATTTTGTTGTTGAATTTGAAGGTTTGTTCCGTGTTTTTTCATCTTTCCATCTGTTTGCTATTTATTCCTGCTGTTTACTATTTATGTTTTATTCTGGCACAGTCAGTGTGGTTCACCTACAATTTCATTGTACATGTACAATAACAATAAAGGGCTATTCTATTCTATTCTATTCTATTCTATCTTTCTCCAAGGCTTGCATTTGGGTTTTCTATATCACCAGAACCTCATGAAATAATTGGTCACTAAGGTTACACGACTTGGTTATAGTCTATGATTTGTCCCACACAGTAGTAGTAGCCATTTCCAGGGCTGAATAGTAAAGCCAACATGGATGTGCAAAAAAACCAGTTCATTCAGTGGCCAATTGAAGCTGCCTCCCATAGACTCTCAAGTTTAATAAAATAAAATGTGTTCCTTCAAAATAAAATAAAATAACAACAGCAGAGTCTGGTTCAGATCCTGCCTTGTTTTGCTGGAGGGGGGCTCATATCAGCATATTTGAACCATTTGAACCTGTGTTGTTTGGTGTTGTTGCCTTTTCACACCAATTCGCAGGGATTGATACCTGTCTCATGTCTATGGCTGCAGCCTGATAACTCATCTGGTCACTTAAGATACCAAAAACCAACAAGGCAGTGGACACAATTCTAAAATTAATGCTTCAAACTGTGGAGACCATAACACAGGTAGGTAGCATCACTTTTGTTTTGTTGGTACGGATCGGGCTATAAGTAACAGTTTCAGTCTCTGAAGAATGTGGTGGTTATCCATTCAACTATTTTCTTAACTGTTTATCCAGTTCGTGGTCACAGGGGTTTGGAAACTATCCTAGCTGTCACAGGACCAAAGGCAGTTTACACCCTGGACTGATCGCTAGTCCATCACTGGGCTAACATTGAGCCAAATTGTTTTCAGAGAATACACATTTTAGAAGACTCAATAATCGGAATAAGTCTGTGTAGTGAAAAGCCTTTTTTTTCTGCCGTTTGTTGACTTACTTCAATAACAGTTCAACTCTGTCCACTCTGATTGTATTTCATAGCTCGGTGCCCTTTTCCCCTGTCTCAGTATGTCCCCTCTCCCTGCTGGTGCTTATATAAGAGGCTAATAAATAAAATAGAAATACAATACCCTACCCTCACTACAGGATCCTCAAACACTCACAAACACTCACACATGACCGCTGCAGGGGTCTTAACACTAACATTTCCCTTATGCACAAGCAGGTGTGTGTTATTCACACACACACACAAACACAACTGTAACAATCCCGTATCATCTGGGTTCTTTTTTTTTTTTCTTCTGACCTTAACGATTTGGGTCAGCCTGTTCTGTCGAAGGATCGTGATTTAATCTGTAAACAACGGGTTACCTTCAACTGTGAGCTGCTGCGTATGCAGATTACACTTGAGCTTTTCCAAATGAAAAAAAAAAACAGAGAAAACTTAAGAAAAGCAAGGTGACCCTTTGTGTTACAGATTCTCTTCAGTCAGAGTCACTTTTCTCCCTCATTAAACACAAAAAGTAGTGCACCATCGATAAATGCACCAGTATCCCGAGTAGCTCTCTCCCTACTGCTGTCTGGCATGGATAGGTGTTAGTGTTCATACAAGCAAAGCATGGTTAACAACAGGTTTAGCTGCAAAGATCTGACCTGTGTGTTTCATACAGACAAGTACAGATGTAGTCATACACATGCTTGTAGCATGGGCTACTCACAGTGATTTAAACTATATACTAAGTTTTGTAACAGAACTTCATACCACTAATCACTTCATCATCTTTGGAACTATCTTTTAGGCAACATCTGGGCAGAACATCTGGGCCATAGCCCAAAACGGGAAACCACCAAACCAAGCTAAACGTTTTTTATTGTAGCAACAAATACTGCAGATATAACTAAGTAAAACATCACACAAGTGCTGCTCACACATTTGCTCATCTATATTAACATCCTATGATGTGGTTGTGTATAGAAAATGCATTTTGAGCAAAATTGAGACATTGAACACTTTTTGACATTTGAGCTACATTTTTCTGATGAGTAACTGTTTCATTTAAGTCCTAAACATCAGCATTTTTAAATGTAGGTAGTTTTATCAAGTAAACATGAGTTCAGCTATCATCTTTGGTTGTTTCATATGCGAGAAAGAGTTAGCATTGGATGTGTGATTATCAGCTGACATGTAGACACAAATGGGTCAAATTCATATAGAAAATACAGTATTGTGCAAAAAACAAACAGACCAAAGTTTTAAAGGGTACAATAAAAAACTAAGTACCCACTTATTGCTTCCATAGAAATATACCAGGTCAGTAGCATGTGAAATACATCTGAAAAACCACAGGACTTCTGGTACAATGTTTTTTGCGCACATGAGAACAAAGTGGAAAAATGTTTCACCACAATGCGCAGCACTATATTTGGCAAAAACAAACACAGCACAATCACCTCACACCAACTTTCAAGCACAGCGTTGGAGGGCTGATGATCTGGGTTTCTTTTGCAGTCACATGACCTGGCCACCTGCTGTCATTTAAACCACAATGAACTCCTCTGTGTACCAAAGTATTCTGGAGTTGAAGGTGAAGCCATCTGTCTGACAGCTAAAGCTTTGCTCATGCAACAGGACAATGGTCCCAAGAAAAACAGCAAATCTACACCAGAATGACTGAAAAATAAAAGAGTCAAGGTGCTACAGCAGCCTAGTCCAGACCTCGACCTACTTGAAATACTCTGGCAGGACTGTGCATAAGCGAATGCCTGAAAACCTCAATGAACTGAAGCAACGCAGTAAAGAGGAGTTGTCCGAAATTCCTCCTCAATGTGAAAGATGGACAAAGTAATGCAGTAGATGTTTACTCCAAGCCCATCAGCAGATCATACATTTAAGTGGATAAAATAGAAAAGACTTAAAGCTAATGAAAGAATGCATGGCTTGCCCACCAGGGAGAACGAGAGGAAAATTAAGAGAGAGAGAGCTTAGGTATGTTATGGAAGAGAGTGGAGGAAGGGAGAAAGGTGCTGAGGTCAGGTGTGGGCAGAGAGCTCGCCCAGTCTCCCTAGCCTGCAGTATTTCAGAGCCCGCTGCGACTCACTGCACAGTACATTCTGCCCCTGACCTTCAGTTATCTAACCACCCTGACAGCACCAAGCCAAGCCAAGCAAACTCTCTGTCTTTCTCTCTTCCCTCTTGACTCATCCGTTGTCTACCCTCTATCTTACCGCCATGAATTTGATAAGCTAAAGCATGCCGAGTGGGATGACAGATGCCTAATGTACCATCTCTACATTTGCACACACTAGTTGATTGGTTATCTTAGTCTAGTATAATCTGAATTGCCTAGAAACCAGTTTGATTTTACTTTTAAGTTTGGAAGAACAAAAGTTTTGATGAAACTTTTTTTTCCTGCAGCTGAACCACCCACAGCTTTTCATAACTGTCATAGTAACAGATATTTAGAGTCCCTGAAGAGATCTGAAATACTTACTTTGTCACACACTGTGTCATGCATTCGATAGCTTTAAATTAATGTCATAATAACGCGATGTCCTCAATCCTGTGACACAACGCTGTAGCTTTAAAGCATCAGAGAAAACGATGTCAGCAGCACGCAGCACCAAGGGTAATATTTAGATTCCACTTTGGACGCTTTAATATAAATGTCTGCTTTGATTGGTTGGTGACTGATGGTCTGGTCTTTGTTATCTTTATCGTTACTGGACTGCTGTTATGAAATCACCCCACAGTGAACTTCAGAGAGAAGTAAGATGAGCAATGAGCTTGCTTCTGCTGAGTGAGACTTTTTGTCTGTTGAAAACAGCCTCCCCGATAGAGCGGGAATTATTAAATCAGGTTGTGATTCTAGGTATCACTCTTAGGACCTGACCTCTGCGTCAGCCGTCAGAACGCTCTAACCTCTCCGTTCCTCCGTGTCATTCCCTCATTTTATCATCCAGGATTTTCAGGAACTTCTTAGAAAACACTCTCACCCTCGTAACCCGTATCAGACTCTCCCAGCCTTTGTTTGAGCGGGTAAATAAACTGGCAGGAAGAGCAGAGATCACATGTGTGCCAAATAGATGCATTCACTTGTCCATCCGCCCTTTTTTCCATGACTGCAAATCATTATCACCATGGATACTTCCACAAATAGAGCATCAGTTGAATAAGAGCACCCAGTGCATTACGGAGAAGCCAAACACACACACACACACACACACACACACACACACACACACACACACACACACACACACACACACACACACACACACACACACACAAAACA
>NW_024582623.1:180578-262130 GCF_018398535.1 Haplochromis burtoni
ACACACACACACACACACACACACACACACACACACACACACACACACACACACACACACACACACACACACACACAAAACAGCACATGTATGACTTTAGAAAATGCTGAGTTACAGTTATTTCCCAACCCTTATCCTTTTATCCAAAACAAAAAACCTTAAATGTTTATTTACATCAAGGTGGCTTGTTTGTAGTTCATGTAAGGAGGGCACACTTTTGACTGTTTTAATACCTGGACTACACATATTTATCATACCTTCCGTTAGGAGACAATGATCTATCCTGCTGGGTAGCCCCTTTTAAGGGCCCCTTTACATATTCAGTCTGACCTACTTTTATTCCCCTCAGCTGTGACACAGCGGATAAGTGTGGACACAAGTACATAGCTGGGTCGCTGGAGTGGACAAACTGGGTTAAAATTGAGGTGGAAAAAAGAAAAGAACTTCAAAAGATAATTGGACCAATAACATCAGGATGGTGTTTGTTGGAGTAATGCACTGTCATTCTAGTAATACAGAATGAAATGAGACTGTTTCCCTTGTTTGAGTACTGCAGTCAATTTGAAAGCAAATGAATCTAATGGTCCTGGAGTCCTTCATTCTGCACTTTCACCTGTTAATCTTAATTGTTTCCATGAAGATAGCAACAGGTCTAAAGATCCTAATCAGTGTCGATGCCAGTTTGTTCCGTAACAGCAGGAGGCTGACCTGCAAATGGCTGCAGGGAGTGCAGCCTGTGGTAAAGCTTTAATCAGTTAAGAGGATTGATCTGTGAGGTTACATACCTTTGTGAAGGGATTTTCTCTTTCACCATCATATTAGTGCTCTCGGGTCATTACAACAGGACTCACACATACATACAAGTTCATGAAATCTACATTTTAGCATCATGTTAAAAAGATAGATTTTTGTAGAAGAAACATCTCAAATAGTTTCATGAAATCTGGACATGTGGATTTTTGCTGGTTTGCACAACAGCAACAAAACGGCACAATATCTTCATTAACATGTTAATAGAATTTTAAAAAGAAGCACTGATTATAGTGTATGCCATTTATGGGACATGAAAGGGGACTGGCTGAGTGACTAACAAATGCAAGCAAGCTCTGGTCTCTGTCTTACTTGAGGAATCCTCGAGGCAAGCCTGAAGCGGAAGAGCAGCACGTTTTGCAGAGGGCTCAGTTTCCACTATTACTTTTTGCTTAACTTGATGTTCACATTTATGTAACAAGCACTTGAAAGCAACACAGAAGCCTTGTTTTCTATTTATAACTGTTAGTGTCATTGTCAGTGTGAACCAGGACCAGGATGTGCTGGTCGTTGAACTGTGCAGAAAGCGTAACCTTTCACGTTCTTAAAAAAACCTTTTTCTTTGCCTTTTTCGTTCACGATTATTTAAACAACCACAAATGCTGCAGGTCGCCACCCGTGTGACCTCTTATGGACTCTTACAATGTGTTGCAAATGGGAAATTGTTAAAAATAGCTATACTGTATACTGTTTGTGGTTGCAATTCTTAGAAAAGATATGGCAGCCACACCTTTTATTTCATTGTCTACAATAGACAAACAATTTATTTAATTTTTTTCCTTCAGTCCTAAAATGATTTTTTTTTCTTTGTCGTGTTTGCTCACTAAAAGTGTCAGTACTACCCAGCAATTCCTGTGTCAGCACTTCTTTCTCTTGGCTGGTTACCAGATTAATCAGACAGACCACATTCTTGCCAGCAATGACATGTCTCCTTGGCTAAAAACCCTGTCGTTCACCCCCCCCCCCCCCCCCCCCCCCAGTCTGTGCCAGTCTGCCCAAGTCTGTCTGACAGGTTGGTAATTATACTTCACTTTATTGTCTTTCCATGTTCTCATGGTATGCTTCTGCCTAGAGAGAGGGCCTAACGCCGTGCTGTAGTAGACAAAGCTATCGAATCTGTGTGGCCACATTTTTTTGGGAGAGAGAGGATGGAGTTATCTGCAAGTACCCACGCCCAAGCCAAAGACAGAGAATTCAGACCAAAGACAGAGATGAATGTCCTTGTTACAGCTACTGTAAATAAAAGATGATTCAAGCAGGGTGCCAATGCAAATATATGACTTACCACGTAAGAACAGCAATGACTGTAAAGTGGAATTCATGGTAGTGAATTTGTGTGCATTTCTGTGGGTATTTGGCTACACAAAATGAAGGATTATGGGGAAATGCATAGCCTGATGAATGTGAATTCTGAAAGCTGAATGCTGATTGGTTAAAAAATGAACTGGAACACTGACTAACACAAAAAAAGCATCAAAGACAAAAAAGCAGGAAATGAAATGCTGTCCTGCCTGTTCTGAAAGTGCTTTTTTACTTCTTTAACAGGATATGAGTTTAATATAAGTTTGTGTGGGGATGTATAGTGTATAGTGCTTTCTCTGTAAAGGTCAGGGTGTAGGTATACTACACTTTGCATTAGACATGATGGTGAGGACTTAGATGTTGTTGGTAAAGTAGACTGCTTACAGCTTTTAGCTCTGTTTCCAGCTAAATCGACAAACTGGACATTCTGTAAGAATGAGGATGCTTGTCTACAAGCAAAGAGCAGCACACAGACATGGTGTGCTCACATCAGTCTCTGTTGTCTCTCATCATTCGCTCCCTCAGGCCCTCATTAGTACTCCTGAGGATATGTTTGCTTAACACTCTGGTAAATGGTCTCGTTACACTGCGTAATCTGCTGGTGTTATTGTTAAATAACAGATGCAGCCAAAATCCCACTTGTACCTCATGTATGTTCAAGTATTGTGGACGTGTTGGGCTAAAGAAATGTGTTGTAATGGTCTTCCTATTCATTTAAAATATTTTCTTTGCTTTTGCTTTATGCAAACAGTTTCCTGCAAAATATGTTAATTAACATGACGTTTTGTTAGAGCAGACATGAAAAAGATGCTTAAAGATGGTGAAAAAAGGGGCAGTTCCTCATTTCTTTTCTGTGCATAGTAATGAAGTCTGTCTCTAGGTCACAGACTCTCACACTCTCCTCCCACACAAGCATTATAGCAAGGTAATAGTTGTTTGCAAGAGCAGAGAAGCAGAGCTGTGCTAAAGAAGTCTCAGGCCTTCACATAAACCTAAAGACAGGCTGTCATTGGCCTTTTGATGAAAGACTGAATCTCAACGCATCACCCGAAGCAATTTGCATGTGTACCTCAAAGTGTATAAAGTGATGATCGTTCCCTTCTTGGATTTCTCATCTGTGTCTGTTTCAGCTTTCTACACAAAACGGTGCTGCCACCTTACATCACATACCTTTGTTGCCTTCCTCTCCTCTGCACAGCCTACAGAATTCAGCTGCTCATGCATGATTAAGGCCAGTTATGCAATGAAACAAAGATGGATGGATTTCGTGCACTTGGTTGGGGTTTTTACCTTTCTGTGTGGAGTTTGCATGTTGTCCTTGTGCCTGAGTGGGTTTTCTTTAGATTTCAGCTTCCCACACATTAAATGCATCCATGTTAGCTAACTTGCAATTATCAATTGCAATCTAAAATTGATCTAAAATTGCTTAGCAGTGGCCATGTGCTTCTCTGTGCTATAAAGAAATGTGCAGGACGTTCCCCACAATGCCCAATGTCAGAAGGGATATCCTCTGACCCCCAACTGGATTAAAAAAAACAACAACAAAACCCAAAATCATTGTACTGATGGCAAAAAAAAAATAAAATATTGGATTTGGATTACTTAATAAAATCCTATCCTAGAACAAATGTGATGTTACCTCTGTCTGATAACTAAAGTTTACATAACAGTACTTCCCACCAGAAAATACAATGATGTTGCCCGGGTTGCCTTTTTCATTGCTATCATTACTATCATTTTTATACAACAATTGTTATTATTGTTATTATTTTACACAGATTATACCAACAAGATTTAAATGTTAACAAGGAGCATTCTGAGAGCACAAACCTGCTCACTGTCTGGGCAGTGTTTACTTTTAAGCCAATAGTATTGTAATTTTTATGTATTCATTTTGCTTTCTTTATTGTTTTTAAAGCAGTTTGCCATGTAGGAGTAAGTGATGAATAATTACTGATTTGTAGGTAACTGGATATAACTATCTTGGGCTTATTCTATAGTATTATCCTACAGCAGGTTTCTAACTAACCAGGTAGCTTGTATTCTCCCGACAATACTTTCTTTAAAAATATAACACATAAGCTCCTTGCTGGAGGTAATTAGTAGCTTTAATAGCTTTCTATTCGTTTACTAATTTATTTAACCCTTGGGGAGAACCAGACTAGCTGTGTTCCTCTGCATCTCTGCTTAGCTAAGCTATCAAACTGCTAGCATGAGCCTCACACTATAACCACAATGATTTGAGTGATACTGATCTTCTTATGTAACGCTAGAAAAAAATCATTTTTAAAAAAGACTTGATGCCCTTGGAAAGGCAGGATTTCCTTATTTATTAATTTTTTTCTATAAAACCACCTGAGCTTCCTTGCAGGTACGCAAAACCTCACAATTTAAATGTGGACAAATAGAGAGAAAGTATTTATAATGTGTCTGCATTGCCTGAGGGTCTGTGGATGGATTTACCACGGATGATGGAATCAGTCCTCACTTGCCACTTCAGCATTTGATTTGTCTGTGGCACTTGATTTATCCACACAGTCACCTATTCATTAGCAGCTATATATAGAACACATCCAGGCATGCATGACTGCATACCGCACATTCACATAGCAAAAGCCTCTCTATTGATCTGTCCGTCATTACCGGGGCATTTACGTCAGTGGAGGTTCGCTCATTTCAACAGAAAGAGAAATGGTTCTGGTGAATAGAGGGGAGCTCTGCAGGGTAGGCAGGGCACTCGCTGTCGTCTGGCATTATGTAACTACTGGACTATCCTATAGCCCATCTAACCCAAATCTACTGCAAACTCATATGAGCTTTTAAATGGATTTTTGGGTGAAGTCTGCACTGCCTGATGGACTCATGTAATCCTCCCTGATAAGAATAAGGCAGACAAGGGTCCAACAGAAGAACCCTAATCCTTTTTCACTTGTATTTCTTTAATTATGCAATATATTCCTCAGCAGTGCAGAGGAACAGAGATGAACTGAACTGCAATGACCTATCCACTAAAAAACCTTGCACCAAGCTTTCAGCCCACACTAGGGTGTACTGTGGAGCATGTAGTGCAGCTAAGAAAATATATACGCATGTAAAGCACACTCTCAAGGCTCTAAATTACCCAATGAGCACACACCTCAGTTGGTCCAAGAGCTGTGGCATTCCATGGTACAGGATTACATGTTATTGCAAAACAAACCCGAGTTCAGTGTCCTCTGATAGAGAGGGATGAAGTGCAATCGACCTGAAACAACAGCAAGGTGTTATTCCACCTTCCAGTCACATCGTGCCATAGTAGAGCAAGTTAATAATTGATGATTTACACAGGCCAATCAATCAGATGTCACAGACGTGCCTGTTGTGGCTAACCCTTACCCTTTCAAGCCTGTGTTTACGGTCACTGGAGAACAAGCTCATATTGACTTTTAAACCCCGGCATATCCTTGGAGGATTTGTCTCAGACAAGGACCCCTAAGCATTTTCTTGCAGCACTGGGCCTGTGATGTCATCCCAGCGATGCGATTGGCCAATCCCAGCAGAGGAATGTGAAACCCTTTTATCCAATAATTTGTATTCGAAGGTGGGCTGATGCCAGTGACAGCCTAGCTAGGTGAGGCCAAGATTGGCCAGACAGGCTTCCCATTAACCCCCCCCCCAATGCTACATCGATCCGCAGATCCGCAGTGACAGACACACAGAGCCAAAGCAGGGGGGCTCAGAAAGCGGGGCGGTAAGAGCAGCTGCAGCGTTATTCACTGACTTCTGTCACAGCGAGGTGTGATTATATGCTAGTAATCTCAACGCTTTGGTTGGCTTCATAGCCCAGTATTGCTTCTCAACAACACACCAGCCACTCTGCCATGCCCCTGAATTTTGAGATATTATAAGAGAGGGTTTAGTTGATGGGAAAGCTGAAGTGAGATTCAGGCTCATCTGGGATCAGTCTTTAAAGAATGCTGGTGTGACAGAGGAAGCCAATTAATCCCATGCCCATCGCTGCTGTGACCCCGATGTGTGATAAGAAGCTTGATGCTGCGGCTGCCGAGGATTTGAGAGAGCTGCTAAAGTCAGACAATGGAAATGCGTCTGTGTGATGGAAAGTCAGAGAGGAAAGATGAGGATGATCTTATGTAATTATTCAAAATTAAGTCTTCTAACTGCACCATAACCCCTTTGGGCATAAATAAGCACAAACACATTTTAGATAAGATAAGACAAGACAAGATAAGATAAGATAGGATAGACGAGTTTAGAAAATCATCTGATTCAGCTTGTAAACGTGAAAAAATCACACTGAAGGAGATGAATGCAGAAGTTCGAGACAGGAGAGAGTTGTTACTGATGGCACAGGATGTCCTTGGTCTTATTTTAAACCCAAATATTATGAGTAATAAGACCTTGTAGACAGTAAAAAGACAGTGACGGGACAAAGGTGTGTGGTTGTATCAATATCACACATCGAGATGTCTGATATTAAACGCAGCTTTTTCATTTGCAGGTGTGTCATACTTCATATGGTTATCATAGTCCAGCTCTCCCTCAGTCTTCTGTGGACAGCATGCTCTTATCTCGGCTTTATGATCTCCTTCAGGATTTGTTCTGGCACTGCTGTGGCGTAAAACATGGTCAGCATCTGACTTTGACCTTGTTTGCTAATCTTTACGCTTTTATTGCCATGAAAAGAAAAAAAAACAAACTTTCCACTCAAGTGTCATCAAACATTTAGCAACTTACCTTGAAATGAACCTCGTATCAGGTTCATGGTGTACTCAGAATCCCGGCTCATTTAGAGGAATTATTTTAATCTATTAATAATCAACATGCTCTTGCTCAATACAGCGGTTACTCTTTTATTTGCTTTTGATTACTATTATGCAATAATATCCTGCCATACGGCTTCAGATGTTTGGACAGTGACTTTTAATAATCTGTCTCACCTGAACCTGTTGAATACATTCAAACACATAAGCAGCGAATGCTTTCTGCATTAGTGCTGTTAAGAAACTTCCAGATTCCAGGGCCTCTGATCCTCTTACATCACCGCCAAACACCCAGTTTTATCTCTGACCCCATACAAACAAATCCAATCACATCAAGCACACAGAACACACAATACGCACAGTGTACCTGCCAGATCACTTAATCATTTCACTTCAGAGTATCCCAAGAATGTACTATTTGTCATTTGTCTGGCGGGTGAGGAGCAGACATAACAGGTTATATCACATCAGAGAACGGACGGCTCATACCCCCAGCAATCCTGCGTGTGAGGATTCTCCACTCACAGATGGCGAGAGAAAAAGAAAAGGAAAGGCAGATGGTCTTTTCCTCTCCTCGCATTTCATCGCACTTTTTGCTTCCAAAAATACAGCACTGAAAAGATGCTGATAAAAAAAAAAACGATTACACATTTATGATCTGCAGACACGCAGTTCTAGTTTCTGACTTATTTAAAATCTATCTTTTGTGGAAAGCAGAGATTTCATTCTGACACACTTTTTGGTCATGCGGTTGATACGATGAATGAAATTTGTGTTAATTTAAAAATCACTAGAGATATCATTCTGCAATCTTTTAATTTCAAAGCTGATTTGATACTGAAGACACGCTTCACATGGTGTGGTCTCATCTTAGAATTGAACCACGAAATAAAAAGAACAGCCTGATTTTCATGCTAGTGGTGGTGGCACTATTGTGTCTTGCGTAATCGTACTGTCACATCCCACTAACAATCTCCGGCTGGAGTAAATCGTTTGAACAGCTGGATGAGAACTCATCTGTCCTTGACATGAACTTAAGTGTCGTTAAATATGCTCCTTTAATCCAGACTGAAGACAGACCGACAGTTCACAAACACTTGGATTTTCTAGCGTCAGTGGATTATTAGTTTTATTGTTCAGTTTTATATAAACATACTTTTTTTATTGTGCCCTCATGTGGTTTTAAGTTGAAGTTTTTTCCTTTTAAATTCAAAAAAGTGCATTTGTTGACTTGTTCTGTGTTGTTGTTTTTTTTACAGCACCCCAAAACTACCTGTATGCATGAAATGTGCTTTTTCAATACAGCTGGCTGCTTTACCTTTGAGCAGCAGTGCAGCAGTGAAGTCCAGTTCAATTTAAACACAACAAACTTGGGAAATAAAGTGATCATACACTAAAGAAAAAAAAAAGTTTTTAAAACACAGAACTACCTGTTCTGTCAAGATATGCAAGTCATGCCATTGCATAAACACATTTGCCCCTTGCACTGGAGACACAATGACAAACACTTCACAGCCTCTTTCACAACACTGTGAAATACCCGACTATCGCAGCATTAGACAGATGTGTATGGATTATATAGCTGCTGTACACGTCCTGTGGTCATATGGTCATTTACAAGGGCGCGGGAGTTGAAACTCCTTTGTGAGCCGTTCTGCACCTTAGTTTGAGCTCCGGTGAGGCAGACTGTTATATAACAGAGGACACTGTAGTGAAAAGCATCAGAGATTAGTGCTGGTCAGTCTACCGAGAGCAGGACTTATTGCTTCTGTAAGCTGCGCTATGTAACGGTTTTTCACTGCACTCAGGCAGGGTAATCAGTGATTAATTAATCAATGCTGTTTATCAAGTGAGCACAGCATTGCTCGCGCAGGCGATGCTCATGGCAGCGAACAAGTTTGCAGCATAAGCACTACACTCCATTGATTAATTCCTCGCAAACAAGTGACGATTTAGAAAGCAAAATATAGGCAAACAACCCCTAACCCACAGCTTGACCTCATGCTCTCACATGCATATTTTGATAACATACAGCTGGTCCAGACTCTGCAACGGTCTGGTTTGGATATCAAACAAATGTGCATGCACGTATTTCGTTACAGTCCAAACATACCAGCCTGTCAAGACACCAGGACGTGCTGCACGACAAGTAGACAGGACAGAGGAAGGAGCACCGCCAGAAAGTAGCAGACCTGGGGAGATGCTGTGATTAGGCAGAGAACAGACACAGGTTTCAGGGAAGGCAAAACCAGATTTGTGGGGCAAGAGAAAAACTGGAAATGATTTTTCCTGTAGAATCAGCAGAGACTGATGTCTGGCATTTGTAAATTCACAAGTTCACGAACACCCTTACTGAAACAGACAATGAAAGAGAGCAATAAACCCAGAGGACATCCAAGGATGCACCACATGCCCACACATAAAAGGGTCTCTTTGTGCAGATGTATCTAGTCTGGTTGTCTGCAAACAATGACTTGATAGTCAAGGTTTGAAATGTGTGACCAAAAACAGTTTTCTCCCATTTAAGCAAATAGATTTATTTATTTTTTTAGAAAAAAAAAAGACAAATAACTCCTGAGTGTCTTGCCTAGAAGCAACAGTTTATTTCAGGACAAGCTACAGATAATTAACTCTTTTTCTTTTTACAAAATACAAGTGAGCAGGTCTGAAAATAACAGGGATTTTTTTTAAGAATGAGAAAAGAGTAAGAAAAGTGGCAGAGAGAGAGAGACAGAAAGGTGGATTCGGTGTGTCTGACACACTGCTCTGTCTAAGGCCAAGCCAGTGCAGTCTCCTCCCCTCTCCGGCTTGGCCTATATTAACTTTCCATGGAGCTCCACCTCACAACCAGAGGCACATGGAGTAGGATAACACACCGCCAAGGCTCTGAGAATACATTCACACACATATAAACGGACGGTGGAGTGCACTGGGTCTTTCAAGCTTTTTGCCTTTCGGACTAGGAGTGACGGACATAAAACATACTCTTCTGAATGGACTATTGACTCAGGCACCATGTTGCTCCATTCGTCACTGGAGAATTTCAGCCATGGTAAGAGACCAGGAGATTTTTGTCTTTCATAAAGGAATGAGCAAGCTTGAGAGTGACAAGAGCTGAGGACATTTTAGTTTTTGTGCAGACTTTGTATAAATGAAGAACAGGTTCAACATAATAAAACAGGGGATGCATGCAGGAGGATAGCAATGTCCAGAAATGGAGCTGAGATAAACTCAGATACTCTTTAAAGGTGAAAGTGTGTGTTTTAGTAAGAAACTCTTACCACTGTGACAAGCAGGTTGACAGCATGTGCACACACTCATTTTCCATACATGAGACACTCTGTGCGCAGCAAACAACACTGATGGACTGCAATAGTGCTGTGTTTGTGTTGGGCCAATGATTAAAAGACTGGCAGAAACAGAAGTAAATTAAAAATATCTCAGTCGGACGTTTCGGTGCAAGACTTGGAGAAACAGTTCTCTTATATCTCATGATAAAAGAGAGGAAGCCCGGAGCACAGAGTGTAATGACCCTGCGGAGATATATCATTAATAACTGAAATGTAAGTAACAGAAGTCCGGATCTTCTGTCTCCAACGTGATCAAAACGTGAGGGCAGGGTCTCATGAAAGACACAATATGTGACTTTATCTTCTGACCTCCATTCTTGGCTCTATACAACAGAGAAAAGAGCACTCGTGGGGGTGAGGGACAACATATCGCACACAATCAGTGAGTTAAGTGCAAAAGGACTAGATGTCAGTAAAGAGAAGTTCTCTCTTTCTGATTTCTACCTGATCAGCTCAAAGGAAGTGACTTGGAGCAAAGACAGTGAAGCTGCTACCTGAACATTTGCATCACTTTTTACAAGCACACTCAATGCAATTTCTAAAGGCAGTTTCATTCATCTTTTCTAGAAAAGCCGCTTATAAATAATAGATTTACCAAACCAACAAATAATAAATAAATAAATACACCTCAGCTAGATCTTTATGCTTTTAAAATATAGCTGATAAAAGTACGTAATTACATAGCTCTACGTCTTTGGGAGCATTAATGGACGGGGTAACATATAGCCCAATCGTAATCTGATGTTCAGAGCAGCGGTGAACTATATCATGTCTTTTCCCAACATTTCTCTCTCTCAGTCGCATCACGTTCCGGCAGCATGTAGTTTCTCTCTCCATCGCAGAGCCCACCCCGGCCCGTAAGAGCCAGCCGCATTGTCGGACACATGGGCACTCACATGGTCTGCATGCGGATGCTGATGTAGACTTCTGCGGCTATGATGCTCCTTCCTGCACACCCACCCGTTCCCTCTCCATCCCTCCATTCACAGCATCCACAGAGAGGGAGGACCGGGCGCTCCGCGGGACCATCCGTAGAATGAGGGAATCAAATCAGTGCCGTATTTGATTTCTTCACTTCTTTTCCTCGGGATGTGTAATCCTCGCGGAGATCTGATGTGACGTGATGTCGGGCCGCTAAAAGAGAAACACCCTGTCGGTGCCAAAGGGAGTAAATCCGCATGGCGCATGTGAGTGACCTGTCCGGGGTTTTTTTTTAAGTCACTGACAAGACCACTACTGCGCGTCACTAAAAATAAATAAATAAAATGAAACAAAAAGCTAGAAAACAGCTTCGTTTTGCAAAGAAAAGACAAATAATACCATCCGTACTATTGATGCTGCCTTGAGTAAAATTTAACAATGGTTGGAAAATAGAGGGATGACGCTTTCTCAACAGAAATTCTGAGAGGCAATAAATAGGCAATAATTTTCTATTTGGAGGACAACTCAAATTTTAAATGTAAAATACTAAAGAGCAAAGTGTAAGCAAATGATGCACTGAGGTGTTTCAACTAAAATGAACAGCTGTATCTGCTCTGCAGGTTATAATGCAGTATTTCCACCCCCCATATTTCCAGATAGGAGATCAAATAGGCTGGGTAAAGAATGTTCTTCCTGGTCCATTATCTTGTGGCATCCTCATTTTACGTTGCATAATAGAACAAGTGACAAAAAACAAAACAAAACAAAAAACTCTTTCTAGAGGTTTGTTACTTCTGGGGGTTGGTCTATTATAAAATGGCCTGCAGTTACGACTGGTTGAACTTTGCATGCATCAAGAGGTGATAATGAGGTAAGTGATGGTGAGGTTGCCTGTGGTACAGTGCTGCTATCACTTGGACTATAAACACAAACACTGAGTTGGAATGAACTCCAACTTCAAATGTTTTGAATGATTCCTGCTATATTCAAGTACTGCTCGAAGCTTACAGCTCCACCTATAAATATAGATACAGATATATCTGACTGTCAAAGGTCTGGGCTGGAAACAATAGATTATTTTTTGTGTTTTTATTTTTATTTCTTTTTAACCAATTCAATCACCAGTTGCTGACATTTCAGCTGCTTACCAACTTAATTGTTCATTACACTGCTAAAATATCAATACATGTATTATGAGTAATATGACACAGTTGTGTTTCTGTGATAATAAAAATGATCAGAAACATGAGGTGATTAATTCATGATTTTTAGAAATAATGCAAATGATCTAAGTTAAACTTCATTATTTATGAAGCAGTGCCAACTCACTGCATGTTGTTGTCTGAATAATGAACCCAGTGAACCCAGAGTGGGGTTAGGGTATTAGAACTAGAGATAATTACAGTACTCTATCAATGTAATAGTGGGTTGATAATAATTTTAAAAATAAATCAGGAATATTTATTTGTAAATAACTGCTAGTATGCAACTAAAAGCTGGGGAAAACAACAAATAAGTAAAAATAAATTGTTTGTTGAAGACTCGTAGTCGTAGTAGACATCTTTCCGACAGTCAGTGAAGGTGGCCTTGTGACGTCGCTGCTGCCTTTCTCTACCTAGCCTAAATGGCGATTGCAACAGATCCGCATAGCACCGGGAGCGGATCGCAGTCAAACCTCGTCTGGGTTTGATTAAAACTATAGCCCGCCTAATGCAACAAACAAGGACCGTGAGTAACATGTTATATATAGATTCTGATTATTATGTACATGTTATGTTGGATTCGCTGTTATTCGAGCCGTTTAATCGACGTCGGCTTTGTGCTGCTTAGCGCTAGGAAAGCTGTACCACGTAGTCAGAAGCCTCCGCCAACAACGACCCCTTTGTTCGCGCTGTCGGCACATTTCTCGCTGGCTTGATGTTTTTTAAGTATATAAAATGAGTGATGTAGTGAGATATGTTTTCCACATATAATTTAGCTCATGTTAACGTCAAAGGGTGGTCGTGGTTATGTTCTAAATTAGATCAACGGCGGTCTCTCGCTTGCTTGCCGTTACTCTGCCATTCTTGGCTTTTTTTTTTCTCCCCCGCGAGCTAGTCAACAGAGACCGGGCGAGGGCCAAAAGTAGGCGCTGTGAACACGTTTATTCGTCTTTAATGTGTAGTATTCGTGTACTCTCGTGGATACTGATCTCCGTGAAGCTTCTAAATGTTATCTCTTTAATTTTAACGATACCTAGAAAACCGGACTAGCAGGCGCGTCACTGGAGCTGGGAGCGGGGGAGGGGTTAGCTTCTCGTAATGTCACCGCGTTCAAAAGCCGGCCGAGCGAGGCAGCTTGTTGCCTAATGGAAATCCCTAACACATGTCAGCCTTACAGAGTGAGACATCTTCATAGAAGACGGAAACAATGTGTCAAATGATGGGCTCAAACCCAGTTTGCTCTGGCACAATACATGTGTTCTCACACTTATTTTTTTGTTTTGTTTTTCTTTGTCTTTCAGGTTATATCCAAGTAAAATGGAGGATAGTTTTGATTGCGACTGTGGCGAGCTAGAGCCACCTGATCATTGAGGCTGAGGAATTACTTTAGAGACTTAAAGGCCAGACTCATTTCAATTTTTATAGACGACCGAATTGACAGGAAAACTATACAGACAGATCTATACATATATTTACAAAGGAAAAAAAGAAAGAAAGAAAGAAAAGAATTAGCAGTGCGTTTACGCACATTTCACATGAAGCTGCTCAGGACCAGTCATACACTGAATGTATTTGCACTGTGAGGATGCAATTACGTGCTTTTATAGTTTAAGATCGTGCCAGTGCGCTTTAATTTGCCTCAAAGACCATTCCATTTGCCGTCTACAAACACTAGTTTACTTAGAGCTGTTCATTTAAATATATCCACACATTCAGGATTGGAGGATGAATTCAACTTTAAAATTTTCTCTCCTTACTCAAAATGGAAGGAAACTTTGACTACACATTAAAACCTTGCATCTGACAGTGACAGCTAGAGGGGGTGACTTGGTAGTCGTCTGTACAGGGGTCAGCGGACCTCTGAAGCAAGGGGGGGCGGGGATTCCTCTGTTAAGTGCGAAAATTGGGCTTGAAACGGGCCAGAGGATTAATATTAGAGATAGCAGAAGCTTGGTGTAGAAGCCCACAAAAACAAAAGGTCATGGCAGAGAAGTTTGAGTCACTGATGAACATCCACGGCTTTGACCTGGGTTCTCGCTACATGGACTTGAAGCCTCTGGGCTACGGTGGGAATGGCCTCGTGTTCTCAGCAGTTGACACTGACTGTGACAAGCGTGTAGCCGTGAAGAAAATTATCTTGACTGACCCCCAGAGCGTCAAGCACGCCCTCCGGGAAATCAAGATTATCAGACGCCTCGACCATGACAACATTGTCAAGGTATGTTGGCAGGTTCAAAGTTTAAAAAAAAAAAAAAAAAGAAAACGTTGCTATCTTTTTTATCTGGCTGTGACAGAAAATGAAAAGACTTCATGATCAACACATACCCTCCTTTTTATGGAACTAGGTGTTTGAGACGTTGGGCCCCAGCGGTTGCAGGCTAACAGAGGATGTGGTGTCTCTTACGGAGGTCAACTCCGTCTACATTGTGCAAGAGTACATGGAGACTGATTTGTGTCAGCTACTGGAGAGGGGCCTTCTCTCAGAGGATCACGCCCGGCTCTTCATGTACCAGCTCCTCAGGGGCCTTAAATACATCCACTCTGCCAATGTGCTGCACCGTGACCTCAAGCCTGCCAACCTGTTTGTCAACACGGAGGACCTGGTACTTAAAATCGGGGACTTTGGATTGGCACGCATTATGGACCCTCACTACTCTCACAAGGTAAGACCAATTGCAGAGTTTTGCTGGTCTGCTGTTGTTTATGATGGGTGGTTATAATGCAGCACAGGCTACAGCGCAAAGCAGAACAAATATAGCAGCGCTGGTGAACTCTTTGCCCATATACGAGTGCTCTGCTGCTCTGACACGAGATGTTTATTGCCCAGTAATGTGGTACTCCCCAGGGTGACGCAGTTTTTTGAGCAGGAAGTGAGCTAGAAAGGATGTGGTTCCTTGAGGTAAGGCCTCGCCTTCCCTTCTCATAAGTGAGGGTTGAAAACAAAGCCGTGGGAAACATTTTTTTCCATTATGTAAAAGTATAGACGATAAGAATTGGAGATTAGTTTGTGATAATGTGGCTTAATTAAGACGTGCTACAATAGGATCTCCAGCGGAGGGGTGTGTGTGGGGGGGGGGGGGGGGTGTAATGTTTTCACAATGACACAAAACCGGAAGAGTTCAACGTTGCGCCTCCATCAGCTTTTAGAGAAAACTGACGAAGGCTTGAGGCTGCAAAAATTTGTTGTGGACATCCTGCTCTTAAAAAATAAAAATAAAAATTGAGGATTTGTTACATCTGAAAGGACAATGCTTTGCATGAGTTCTCTTTGAATGAGGTCATTGCTCCAATAAGCAAATTCTCATGCATGAGACTTTTAGAAGTGAAGACATTTGTGTCCCTTGCTGTTTTCTTTGTTCATGGCTTTTCACTGGTTTCTGAAAGATGCTTACTGTAAACACGTGCTTAGAAAGCCAAATGCTGGCACGCCATCTGTTGAATGCACACATTTTAATGCTTTCTATAAAACTTCCTTTGTTCTGTGAAGCAATGTAATTGTAGCATTAAAGAAGCTGTTTCTGTCTTCAGTGTGAGAAGAGTATAGATCAGCCTGTGTAATTGCAGCCACGTGGGAGGCCTGTGTAGCTCTTGTGTGTTGCTGTCACCTTTATAAAGGGATGAGGAAATTCCAGTTGATGGCCATATGGTGGTGTAATGTGAGGAAATCTAGGTTGGGAAGCCTGTCCCTCCCTCTGTGTCTCTGCCCGGATCTTCTTGAGGCGCTAAGGTGGTCAGATGCTTGCATGTGTCTCGGATTAGTCACAGAAGGGAAATGGGGCTCAAGTGATGGGTGATCTCACTGGATGGTACTGTCTCATTCATATCCATTACTCATCCAGGCTGCTGCCACACAATGCATCCCTCGAAATAGACTTACGCACCCTTGTTTACCATAACTGGCTTAATTGCCAGTTAAATACGAAAACTGCGTTTTGGTCATGTAGTCACATTTTCAGCTCTGACTGTTTTCATATGAGTCATGTCTTTTGAGACGGTATGTCACTGCGCACTAGGAAGAGTAAGGTAATAGTTGCTGGGAAGGAATGAGAGCTTCACAGTTTAGTGTCTGTAGCAGGCCAGATGCTTTAGAGAAGTTTTTATTTTTTCCCTCCTTAAGCTGCTTGCCTGGGGTCAGAGCTCAAAGATGTACTGCAGCAGATTACTGCTGTTTTGCTCAAAGATGGAAACGCTATAGTCAGATTGACTAACTGGTTTTCCATGAAGCTCTCCTTACTGTGTTTTTTGTTTGTTTTGTTTTTGTTTTGGGTTTTTTCATTGTTTTTGTGATAATAGCTGTACCAAGGGGCAAAGTTAAGCTAGTATCTTTACCAACCACCTTTTTTATGGCTCCTAGACTCATTTAAAGTGAGTGTCTAAGAACAAATGAGGCGTGTTTAAAAATGAACTTGGCACCCCCAGATAACACACCAGTGGCACAGCGTGAAGGTGTTAAAAAAACAGTTGGTTTTACTGTTGACCACATGCCACATTCACTGGGGGGCAAATGCTCTTTCACGACCACCCTCTACTTAGAGCATAGGGTCCGAGACGCAGTGGTTGGGTGCTGGAGTGCAATGTATTTGAATAACATCATTTCTAAAAAAAAAAAAAAACAGCTCTATTTTTCCAGTGAACTTCAGTTTCTAGTTTAGCTTCGGTAATGTGATCTTGGATTCATGCATCAGTGGTGCATTCACGAGGCGTTTGTTTAATCCTTTCCTCCCACGCTTTTTCTTTCTTATAATGCCTTGGCTAAAAGACATCAACAGCTCATGGTTCCCTTTAGGCTTTTAATAATCCTGCATAGCTTAGTTTTAAGCACAACTACCTGTTTCTGTGGGGAAACAGTTTCTGTCTCTGTGAGCTTTGAGGTCTCGCCTAATAGTGGCTCATACTCAAGAATGACAAAAATTCACGTGCACTCATCCAACTTTTCCAACCCCAGTTCCCCTCCTTTTCCCAGCCAGCCCTTTGTCACATTGTGGGAGCCTTGCTCAGAGCCTTATTTGAAGCTGATCTAAAGCCTGCGTTCACTTTCAGTCTTGTCCCAAACTTTAGCTAGAGACTAAGCTGAACCAAAAGTCAGTCAAAGAAGCTTTTAACAGTTTTAAACAAGAATTGCTGAGGCTTTAACAATTTTTACTGTGTGTCTAAGTTAAGCAGTTTGAGTGTGTCAAAAATACATTCTCTAGAAGTGACATCCAGTCTAGTCTTCGCCATTCTTGTGATTTATCACTGAGAGATCGTTTGGCTTGGCAAACCATTTAAAGGTTTGTCTTTTTATGACGCCTAGAAAAAAGTGGCAAACTTGTCAGACATTCGCATAATTTTGTGCTGTGGAAACAGTTGTTTGCATGTTGCCTGTCAGACTATTGAATATTGAAAAAGTGTGATCTTGTGCTTGCCTGTGGTTTGGTATAATTTTCAGTAATTTGAGATGCTATAGAGGTGATAGCCGTGACGTTGTTAGGAATGTTATAAAAGACCTTCACAAGGTTTGTTTCTGCCACACATTCATCAAAGTGAACAATTCTAAGCCACAGCTGCAATAAAAAGCATACTTGACCCAGTTATTTAGCTACCACTGGGCCTGTCTGGTGCCAGACTTTACAAGATTCAGAATAAATGCAGCAAAGTTGACTTCAGGCTCAATGAGTTTTAGAGAGCTGGTTTTGATTATTCCACCCTGTACTTTCTTGATTTTAAACAGTAGTTTAATCTTGTTCTGCAGCAAGCAGATGTATCACAAATTATTCAGAGAAGCCAAAGATCCAGATGGAAATGTTTTTTTTCTTATTTATTAGGCGCACATCCTCCTCATTTAGTACTTGACAGTTAAACTCTGAAGTGAATCTGTATTGGCAACAAAATTGATTGCTTATTTTTCGGTCAACAGCTTTATCCTGGATTGGGAGGTGGGGGAGGATCTTTCTGATTCTCCAGAAGCCACCTTTACTGACATCTGGTTAAACCTGCTTGAGGTTGCTCTGACTAACCACAGCCTGTCACATGGAGAGGCCTAGTTGTGAATCATTAAATGTCAGCCTGAGCTGTTGTAGATCCGGTAGTGAAGTTATTCACCAGCTGCTGCTGGAGGTACTGACATTGTTAATGCTTTAAAGCTTTATGGTGAATGGTCCGCTTGAAAATCTGTAAAAGAATTGAGCTGGAAGGTTCACCTAATGCACTTTATGCACTTAGCTGGTAGGCAAACTTTAATCTGTTCCTTTTAGTTCAGAGTCCATTACGCATTGTCCTTACTCTCTGCAATGACTCTTTCAAGCTAACCTAATTTACATTCTCTGTTAAGCTGGTTGTGTGTGTTTCTCCCCCGTAAGCACAATCTCAAAGGTCGGCTTTACCAGCTGCTTCTCAGAATGGGTTCTGGTCCCAGTCACTAGGTATGACCTGTCTATGTGCCAGACTATCTCTTAATTCCCCCCACCTCTTTACAATCTTCTCTCGGACAGACGGATTAGCTGGTTACCTGTAGGAAGGAATACATGTCGTGTCATTTATAGGTCCCATCAAAACAAGGGCTTGCAGGCACTTAAGGATAGGATGACATCAAGTATTTGTGGCTAAATTTGGGCAGAAATGGGAGCCTCCCACAGTGGTGAGCAGTCCATTTTGGTCCCACAAACTACCACTGCATGTGGGGGGAAAAAAGAGCGCAGCAAGGGTGTTGTTTTACCACTCCCCCTCCCCCCATTGAGTGTGTAGACACACATACAGAGGTCAGCTTCCTTTATGCTTGGTGCCCCCCTGGCCTTGTGACTAGTCAGGCACTGTTTGAGTGCAGGTTAGTGGCAGTGGGGTATTATCCTGCTCAGACTGCTGACATGGCCTGATCTCCCCTCTTTTCATTGGTCTCTTCTTTTTTGGGCGGGGGGTCTTTGTATGCTGTGTGGTGTACGTGACCAGCACAGAGTACGGCTGTTAAGGAGATGGCACAGGGCTCTGAATGTTTAGCACAGACTTGCAGGATAGTGTCACATCTCCTGTTACCTGTATTGTGTGGCAAACGTGGAGGTACATGAAACAAGGGTAATCATAGCTTTTATTGTGAATCACTGCAGACTTATGAGCATCTTACCTCTGAATGAAAACAAACTGAAAGTAACTTGTCACTCATAAAAAAAATAATAATAACAATAATAATAATGATAATTCTGCACTATTTCCAGTACTGTAATGTATTTTTTAGAGGGTTACAATTAATGTCTGGTTTCCCACCACGGCAGGGCCATCTCTCTGAAGGTCTTGTCACAAAGTGGTACAGATCTCCTCGCCTGCTGCTCTCTCCTAACAACTACACCAAAGCCATCGACATGTGGGCTGCTGGCTGCATCTTTGCTGAGATGCTCACAGGGAAAACCCTGTTTGCAGGTAAATGTTGACTCAGTTTGTTATGTCAGACTCACTCCTCACACCTTGTGTAAAATCAGTCTTTAAGGTGGCTCAAGTGACAGAGTTAAATGTCAAGTATAGGTGTGATGAGACACATGCTAATTTTGTTTGTTAAACACATGGTAAACCAGACAGTCTGGTTTGACTTTGCGTATTCGGCCGGTGCAGGGAGAGACTGTTCTTGTTAAAACAGCCTTGAGCTGACCACAAGGCAAATGAAATCTCGATTCCCATGATCTGAAGCAGATCATGGGAATCGAGGCTGCCTCACTCAAACTCCCTCAGTCATGCAGAAGTTGAGTCATGGGTTCTCTTCTAAAAAACTCCATAATATTTCTGTTTGCTGTTTCAGGAGCTCACGAACTGGAACAGATGCAGCTGATCCTGGAGTCAATCCCTGTACTACGAGACGAAGACCGCCAGGAGCTCCATAGCGTAATTCCCGTCTTTATCCGCAATGACATGACCAAGCCTCACACACCATTGGCCAAACTGCTGCCTGATGTCAGTCCGCAGGGTAAGTACCACTTTAATTAATCAGAAGTACTTGGAGCCTTATGAAGTGCTTGTGAACCCAGGGTCATGGTCGTGTACTTCATAGATCACATCTCGTATTTCCAGCTTGATAATCTCATTGTCCTTCTCCTTTACAGCCCTTGATTTCCTGGAGAAGATCCTGACCTTTAACCCCATGGATCGTCTGACTGCGGAAGAGGCCCTGGCACACCCCTATATGGCTGACTACTCCTTCCCCCTGGATGAGCCTGTGTCTCTGCACCCCTTTCACATTGAGGATGAGGTAGATGATATCCTGCTCATGGACCAGAGCCACAGCCACACTTGTGACAGGTGTGCCTTCTCACTTATTTCCCTCTCACATATTCTTTTGGGATTAACTTCAGCGGAATTTGTTTTGCTGTGCTTGCTGCAAGTGAGCAGCTCTCACTGTTTGACTAGAGTTTATTTGCAAACTTAGCCTGTATATGACTGTTGCTAATGAAGTCTTTCTATTTCTTTATCCATTAGGTATCATGAGAGCCAGTTCTCAGAAGCTGACTGGCACTTGCACAGCACCCATGACCCAGACGAAGTTCAGGTTGACCCAAGGGCACTCTCCGATGTAACAGACGAAGAGGTCGTCCAGGTGAGTTATTTTTGACAAACGCTTCAATACTACTATCAAAACTATTTTCACTGCTTTTTCAGAACCTTAAGGGTGATTAATTCTGGGCAAGGAAGCAAGTATTGGATTGATCTTAAAGCGGTATACATCAATAAAAGCCTTAAGGCCGGGTTCCCATTCATGGATTGAGCTTTATTGCTAACATAAATAAACATTATTTCAGAGGCGGCCTTCCTTGAATTTTACATGTATTTTTGTTTGGATAGGCTTAATCCATGTCTGAAAAAAGCTAGGTGCAAGAGAGCTCATTCCTTACTAATATAAATTGGATTTAAATCAGTACTGACTTAAATGATCAGATTCTGAAAGGTAGCTGTTGTCTTTTTCTAGGTGGATCCTCGTAAATATGCTGATGGAGATCGAGAGAAGTTCCTGGACGAGCCGTCCTTCGACTACTCAACCCCATTCCCACTAGAGAGATCTTGGCAGGATGACCACCACGAGAACAAATACTGTGACTTGCAGTGTAGCCACACCTGTAACTACAAGGCTGTGTCGCCCTCCTACCTGGACAACCTCATCTGGAGAGACAGTGAAGTCAACCACTACTACGAACCCAAGCTTATCATCGACCTCTCCAACTGGAAGGAGCAGCAGAGCAAGGAGAAGGCAGACCGCAAGTCCAAGAGCAAATGCGAGAAGAACGGGCTGGTAAAGGCTCAGATCGCATTAAAGGAGGCAGAGAAGAGCCCTGTAGAGAAGGACAAAGTGCAAGAGAAACACCAGACGGAAAAGCCTCAGAGCCAGCAGAACCAAGGCTTTGACTTTGACTCCTTCATTGCCAGCACCATCAAGCTGAGCCTGCAGCCGGAGCCCTGTCAGGAGGTGACCCTGCTCAACGATGTGGGGCTCCTGAATGAGGTGGGCCTCCTGAACGAGCTCAACTTTTCTGTCTCCCAGCTCGAGGCTCCTCGCTCAACCTCTATGTCCAAGTCCATAAGTCAGGAGAAGGAGGAGAAGTGCCTGGTAAATCTCGCCCAGCTAGGTGGCGGAGGGCTGGGAGTGGTCGGCGGGGACTGCGTCTGGCCTGCTCGCCCCTGGGAGAGCTCTGGGGACACGGTCGGAGAGAATGGCATTTTGATAGACGAAGCGTGCTGGGACATTGGCAAAGAGGACCACCTCCAGAAGGAAAGCCCTTACACCAGCTACCTGGACCACCTGTTCAGCAGGAGGGAAGAAGCCGTCTCCGAGACTGCCAGCCCGCAGATTGGGTCCCCGGTGGTGAGAGAGCTAGACGAGAGCTTCCTTGACAGAAGCACGGAGATTGTGCTCAATATGCAGCTGGACTCTCTGGCCCTTCCTGGCTTTGACAGCACTGATGAACTGCCTCTAAAATCCATCCAGGCGTCCCTCACCCCCTGCGCTGTCAAATGCTCCCCACAAATTGCCCACAAAACGTACAGCAGCATCTTCAAACATCTTAATTAAGGAAATGTATATCTTCCTCACAGTGCAAAATCTAGGCAGTTTTGTTTTTATGTTGCTTTTTTTTAAAAATAATATGGTATACTGTACTTGAATCATTTCATACCTTTTTTTTGTTATTATTATGTTTGTTTGTTTGTTTGTTTGTTTTTTTAAAGAGTCGAAAAGGGTGATTTTATTTAAAGAGTTTTGATCATCACTCTGAGCCTTGATCACCAGGCCTTCATGGGTTAATGTCTACACCCTCATTGCTATACTGGCATGTCAGTCGCACATTTAAGTACTGTAGATGAAAGGGGAGCGGGAAAGAAGTATCTAGAGGAGGGAGGATGAGGTAGAGAGGATTTAAGAGATGAAGTTTGGCCGTTTTGGGTGTGACATAAAGAAGGAAGGTAGACGCTAACATTGCTGTGGGGTTTTAAAGTGCTCTCAAACAGCCTTTCCTGGGGTGGGGTGTCTTGTTCGTCATGTTTTTTTTGTTTATCCTTCTTTTTTAAAATATCCTTTGACCTTCTGACATTTTTTTTTCCCTGAAGAAAGCTTCCTTGAAAACCCTTTCATACTGTAAATCTGACACATGATGCCAGCAGCAACCATTATCGTAGGCGTTAATGTAAATGTGTTATCTACCTCAAGGTAACAGCCGCGAGAGACACTCGAAGCCGCACTAGTGCTTTACACACATGACCATCCTCATACCATGAAATGAAGTGGTCGCGTAGATGAAATCTGTCTCACTTTAGCAATTAACATAGTGAGGTGTTTCAGTAATCATTTATTTATTTCTAGCAAAATGTGCGCTATTTATTTTATCAAAATGTGTTATTTCAATGTGATTATTGAAGATTTGAGGAGTTGGGCAGACTTCCATTTTCATTTTTGGCACTATACGGGCGTGCAAGTGTTCTTTTGTTTTAAGGTAGGATGCATATTCATGTGTTATGTTGAAGTCGAGGCTTTCCATTTTCCATCAATACTGTTCTAATGGATATCTTTTTTTTTTCTTTTTTTAAAAAATGGGTGCGTTTTGTCTTTAGTGGAGAAAAAAATTATTTTATGGTTTAAAGAAGCGCCTAAAAGTCTTAATTTTTTTTTTATCCAAATGTAAAAAAATAAAATAAAATTAAAGTTGCGTGCATGGAGGCAGGAGAAAGGTACATTTAAAAGTACAGTTAATGGTGAGTATAATGTACGTCAGTTTTAATTGTACTTTTTTGTTTTTTGTTTGTTAAATTTCTATGTACTTTTTCCAGGCAAGCATGATGAAATTAGGTTAAGGTGTAGCATGTAGAACACTTACGGACTTTTTTTGTAATCATTGGTTCCCCTGTTCTACAAAATATCTCAATAAAAATTATTGGCAGAGAGTTTGGTCTCCTTCTCTTCCTTGTTCTTGATCGGGGATTGGCCCCGTCATAAACCTGGTCCTTGGAGAAGACGTGCCGCCAAATCTACGTGCCACTTTTAAAGTCCAAGTAAGCAGACTGGATTTCACTGGAAGTGCTGGGGACACGGGATTTGAATCACCAGCTAAATGTAGCTCTGGTTGAGACCACCATATTTCAAAGCTGCCAACTTGGTTTCCACCTGCTTCTCATATAAAATGCTACAGAGAAGCGAGCGGGATTACACGACAAGTACTTTTCCATTCTACAGTCCTGTTCTCTAACACTGACGCAGCATAACTACATTTCCAAACTTCCTGTTAGGGAACAACTTCACGAGATGAAATCAGACTGTGGAGAAATAATGGGTTTTTGTAGGGTGTGGTGACATTGTCAAAGTCACTCTGACAGTTCATTTTCACATCAATCGTGCAGGATCGTAGGGTTGTTTGGATTTTTGGGGGGTGGGTGTACTAAAATGTGCAAAGACAAGCTTGTCTGGCTCACATTAAAGGGAGTGATTCTAAGTGAGGTAGAGCCAGTTTTAATCAACCAGTGGGCTGATTGGGATGCTTTGGTTCATATTTGGATGGCATGATTTTGTCTTAAAGCCAAATCTTTCTAAACAAGTTAGTACTTGTGCACGAGAATGGGCATTTCTCTTTTAGCATTGGAAAATGTTTTAGTCGCTAAACACGGTTGTCTACAGTTTGTAGTCATCCATTTTCTTAACTGCTTATGATGTCCAGGATCACAGTGGAGCTGAGGCCTATCCCAGCTACATGGCGCAAAAGGCAGGGTACTTCCAGTTTATCGAGGAGCTGAAAACGGAGGCGATTCACATCTTAAACTACCTGGAGAGATTCTGTGTAGGCACGGAGACTGGGAGAAACTCCGGACCCCGCCTGGAGATCCTCTTGCTGTGACAGCGCCTCCCAGTTTTATTCATTTACTCTCTGGCAGTAGAAACGTTTTGTTCTCCAAAACATGGCAGCATTAATCCACTGTGTATGTCATCACATGCAGAACAGTTTATCTAGTTGTCAAAATCTGCCGATGCCACTCCGTGCCAATTCATGAACGTCGACATTGTAAAAAACATTTATAGAACTTGAGCGCAACAGTTGGATGAACATATCACAGGGAAACAGCCTGTCTGTGGAAGAGGAAGAGGAGTGTGGTGGTGTAGCGAAGGACAGATAACCGACGCGAGGGATGCTGCGTAAACGGCGGTTCTTCCTCCGTTACACTGCAGAGGGACAGCACTGGGTGTGAGGCTGATTGAGTGACAGGCTGTCCCGTGATACCCGGCACTGTTACGTTACTGTAATACACTATTGCACACACATAATCCCTGTGGTTTGTTCTCAAAGTGTGTGGTTTTGGTGTTCATGGTCTATATAAGTTATGTGCAGTGCTTGTGTTGCTAGTTTACAGTACTGAGTCACCCTTACAGGGTAAAAGAGCCCCTCCCAGGTCACAGTACACACCAATGCTCTTTCTCTTTATAAAACTTGAAATCCCCATTTGAACATTTTTAAATGTGATCCACAAAGTGAAGTGAAGCATATAAAGTCTGGTCACGCAGAAGCTGTTTTACCCAGTTAAGCACGTCTCTAACCCAGAGCTCACGAGCCTCTGCTGACTCTTGGCTAGAATGCGTTTGTTTTGAGTGGCAAGGCTTCTCTTAATATGTTACTGTTTGCCCATTGAGGGCAAACTGCTTTAATACTGCCTTACAGTGTGCACAGTCCTCTGAGCAGGCAAGAGTCTTTATTTTAAAGTAATTTAAAGTAATATTAGAGAGTGAGGGGGGGGGGGGGTACCGTGGTACAAAAGGTTGGAACCCGTTGTCCCTCAGTAATCAGCTACAGCTGGGCTTGGATTTTTCACCGCAGCTACTTCGTGCTGCGAAAAAATTAGGCCAGCTCTGTCTTGTTTTTCTGCCTTCCTAGTAACGACACAAGACGCGGCCACTGTGATTAAACCCTGCTTGAATACTGAGATGAAAGCCAACACCTGATTTGCATCAAGTGCAAGAGTAAGAGGCGTGCCCAACAACCAAATGTAGGCCAAACACTCTGAAGAAAGCACTCTTTCGACCACAACAGCACGTATTCCACATCTTCCCTCTGCAGTATTTTTTTTCTTTTTACTGCAGCTTCATATTTGCCTAGATTTATGTGTCGATCCTCTCTGTTGTCATTCCCCACCCGAGGTCTTCCTCATGCCCTGGGCCTGTCAGGTGCCACCAGGTTAAAAATAAAATCCAGCAGCACCAGGATAAGCAGCTCAACTCACCATCAATCAGCTGACAGTAGCTTACCACATCGCCTCCTAATTCAAGGTTATGAATGCTATTCTCTTTCCTGGGAAGCCAATTAAAACTCCTAGATGAGGAACTGCTTAAGCTTCCACAGAATTTCCTTCAACGGCGAGCCCTAAAATACCTCGTGTAAAAGCGGTGACCTGCTTGGCACTGGCTGCAGGTTTTGCACTCGGGCTGAACAAACGTGGGGACAAAGCTTCCGGCAGTTATCTGCCACAAATCGAGACTGCTCATTATGGCTGCACGGTGTCAGGATGTGTGTCCATATTCAGACCAGAGCTGTGCTGAGCACCGGTCACTAAAGTTAGAACACAAAGTGCCTTTATAAATATAGACGTCGCCACTTTGAAAGCTTCGACTCTGGCCAAAATTACAGCCTGTCCCGACCACTGATATCAATGTGTCGTTTCTAAGCTTTGACATCACAGTTACAGATTCTCCTCAAACTGGGAGACACTGTATAGTGGAGGGGAACGAATATTTGCAGTACTTCTGACTTGAATCATGCACTTTATATTAATACATTCCAGCTTGGCTGCTTCTCCAGTAATGGAAATTAAAGCAGTCATTGTGTGGCTGGGAGGGCGGGGGGAAGACACGAACCCTTTTCTGGCCTCCTAAAGGAGAAACGTACTGGAGAGACTGCTGGATGCACAGCAGCCAGTCTTTCGGTGTTGTTTAAAACTTGAAATCCAAACTGTAGAAAAAGTCACAGTACGCAAAATAAAAGTCGTTTTCATACTCGTCGTTTTAAGAAGAGAACGAAAACGCGCCGGCACTCACTTTAGGACTCGAAGCACTTTTGGGGCCACTGTGATAAACAACAGCAGCTAACATCATAATAATGTGCCCTCAATCAGAGAAAAACAATCTAAAAACCCGTTGATATTCACAGAGTCCTCGTCACAAAATGTTCCCTGTGCCTGCAGAGTAGCAACAGCTGTTCCCAGTGAAGCCCATTTATTACACAGAGACAACCAATTTAGCTGAAGAGGGTCCATTATGAAACAATTTTCTTTTGTGTGCATGTGTGTGTGCATAAGCAACGGAAAGGACAAAAATATGACATTTTGTGGTCTTATACAATCAACATGTTCCATTTTACTAAATTAGATTGTAGTAATAAAGTGATTTATTAGGACCAAAGTGCTTCTTGAAACTAGTCTGCCACTACTGAAATGCTTCCCAACACTTACTTGGGCAGTTATGCTGAAGCTTGATCTAAATGAACTTTAATTTCAAGCATGTATTCTGAGTAGAAACAGCTTAAACAGGTTTGCAGACTTTGGCCCACAAATAAGGTTTTAAATATATCCGTGTTCTTTTTGGACACCATCTTTGCTGTTGCACAGTTCTCCCATAAATCCCAGTGTTGGATTCTTTAGGTGCCATCATGCTCTCTCCCTCCCTCTCTTTGTTATAATATCTCTGACATGCATTCTGGGGAGAGTTTCCTCACTTCCCTCTCAGCGTGTCTGCAAGGAAAACAAAAAGAGTCCCTGAGAAGGAATCACCTGCTGTGTGCAGGACTAAAGGTTCAGGTCTCAGAAAGTCTACAGATTCTCACCGTGTCGACTGTTCGTTCATAATCAATTATAGTCTGAAAAAGAGACGACGGCGATGCTTTAGATGAGGTACGCTGAGTCATAGATGCAACGTTTGTGTTATATGCACACCCTCTTCTGGCTGGTGCTACTTTAAGGTACCTATGAAATTTAGACCACTGTTATGGAGCAGTGTTAGCACAGCGCTCTTGGTATGTTTTTTATTTCTTAGAATTGTGTAAAAAATAAACAATTCTGATTAATTACACAATCACTAATTATAAACTGTTTATGATACTTAATGGAATATTGCACTCCTGTGTTTCAATGGCACATTGTGTTATGCAAGTACATAATGTTAGATGGCTAGTTGATCATTAAACCATTGGGCTGAATGGTTTATGATTACAGTCTCCGAATAGCCGCAAAACTACCTCCTTCTGTTCACACTGCAGGTCTTAATGCTCAATTCCGATTTTTTGATCAAATCCGATTTTTTTGTCTGCGTGTTCACACTACAAATAAAATGTGACAGCAAACGTGTTCTACTGTGAACCCTCAAAGCGGCCTGCATGCGCAAAAGAAGACGTCACACACAACGCGCTCTGTTTAGACCCAGACCAAACACTATTGTTTGACTGATGGCCCTTAATATGAAACACTTGTTTCAGACTTTCCGTTTTCCAATTTTGCTTTAAGTTATAAAGTTATGTTGTTATTTACATTTGGCCTAATAATTATCCTTATTGCTGTTTTAGAGAGGAGCGGTGCTTCAAAGGATAGCTGCAGATTTCTGTCAGAATCTGCAGATTATACAGTACAAATAAAATGTTCACGTTTCCACAACGCTGTCTTTCCAACAGTTTCACTAACATCTAGACTGGATGGCCAGGAAGCGTTCACGATGTCTTCTCGGGCGCTGATAATAGGCGTCTGTCTTGTGTCAGTGACGTAAAAGACGGATTTAATGCGACATGACCATTCAAACAGCAGTCGCTTTCTAAAACATCAGATATGTATCGGATTCAGTACCACATACGAAAGTGACCCAGGTCAGATTTGAAAATATTGGATTTTTTGCTGTTCACACTGTCACACCATGATCGGATATGAGTCGCATAGGGTCAAAAAAGTCAGATTTGATGCGCTTTCGCCTGCAGTATGAACGTAGCCTTAGAGTGTTAAGAACTTTTCCTTTTATTTGTCAGCCTCAGACGTGGCACTGGTTTTTGCAGCTCTGTCTCTGCTGACTCTCTGACTGCCGTTCTGTTGAAAACATAAATATTGTGCAGGCCTCCCTCGTGCTCTCACCCATGTACACATGACCCGTTGGGTTGTTCTGTGGTGTCCAGCTTTGGGGCGTTGTGGTCTGGGGACTCCATGGATTGGGTTTGTTCCAAAGCATCCCACTGATGCTTTGCATTGACATCTGAGATGTTTGGAAGCTGGGTCAACGCTGTCCAGCTGGGCAAGGCTGCTGCCATCAGGGAGCATGATTACCAAAACACTGCACACTCAGTCAAAGAGACAGGGCCCAAAGTTCCCCAGAAGAACATTGCACTGTAAGAGGATAATGACTGTTATTCAAGTCATCTGTCAATGGTTTTAATGTTGTGACTAAGCTGTGATTCCATTAGGAATTCATTGTTATTTACACAATTTCTAATCAATATATTGTTCCATTAGACAATAATAAATGTGCTTTTCTATCAAAAAAGGATCTTTTGGAGTGATCCCAAGCCTTTGACCAGTAATGGCAGATCTGTATTTATGTGGCTGAAAAAAATGAAAGAGTGAGTCAGAGAAAGAGGGAGAGTCTTATCAGTCCTCATTTTCCGCACAGTGGCCAGTTTTCCAAGCAGGGCTAAAGAAAAAAACCCCCAAAAACCTGCACACATTCCTGCCACAATAACGAGTCCTTATTTTTTCCAAAACAATGTTGACCTTGTCCAGGAAGTGGACTTTTTTCCACTGCGGTGTCATTACAGACACACAGAGAGCTCAGTTTACAACAGAGGTACACAGCTGATGCGTATCTCGGCAGCAGACTGCCACGCACATTACACTGTATTATCTGACTGAAGCTCAGCATAATGCATTTTCCACCACAGAAGGTACAAAAGAGTACTACTTAAACATGCATACACGCTTACACATCCGTGTGTGTGTGTCTGTGTGTGTGTGCATGTTATAAAACCTACCAGGGTACACCTGCACTGTACAGAAAAACGCAGCGATGCAGTGTTCTCTGCTGATTCGTCCAGAAAAAAAGAAAGACAGAAAAGAAAAAAATGAGGAAGCATCACAAATGATGTTTCACCTCCAGTGTTTACGTAATTTTGCTTCTGGTAAATATTTCCATCCGATCGTGACCTGAGTCGTTCTCACGCCAGTTTTCTTAAATTAGATCGAGGATCATCATCATCAGTTTTACTGCCTTCTTATTGACTGAGGCATAAACCCATCTTCTTTCATAACAACGTCAAAAGACTGTGCCTAACTATTTCTGTAATTATTATTATAATTATTAATAAATCTTTCATTTAAACAGGTATTCTCAATGAAATCAAGATGTCTTTTTTTCCAAAGAGAGCTGTTTACAAAAAACTGAAAAAGTGAGACAAAATGACACAACAGCAATTAAGAAAAACACGGGCGAGAGTAGCCACAGATAAATACATGTAATCTTTTGATTATCTTTAGACAGTTTGTTACCAACAGCTTGTTGCCAAAACCCCCTCAAAAAACAGATATTTTGCTCTCATTCTTCTATTTTAGTCCATGAGGAATGTCAAAGATAACACAGTCTGGCAGACATGAAATTTGCCGAAAACTTGGCAAGTGTTAGCATGGCATCCTAAAAAAATCTGAGGCAGTACTGAGAACTATCTGCAGCAGAAGAACTGAAAATCATGTCCTTAATAAATAGAGAAAATGTGGGAAACACCAGATATCTCACCAGGATGTGAGAGATGCATCTGGCTCTTCAGCTGATCCGTCTACTGTTCACTGAAGCCTCGCCAGAAATCATCATGTCATTCTTAAAGAAGGGAAACAGGAAGAAAAGTTGGAGTTATGGCAAATTACACATGAACTGACTGAAAATGTGGTGGCAACAGGTCTTATTGGGGGATGTCTGGAGGAGGTCAGGAGAGAGGTATGACAGAAAACTGATGGAATTATGATCACAGAAAAGTGCTGTCAGATGATCCCAGATCCACCATGCAGTAGAAAAATCACACAGTAAACACTATCAGTCGTGGACTGGCCTCCCCAGAGCCTGGACCTCAACATTACTGAAGCAGTGTGTGTGATGGTGTTGAGAGAAAGTAGAACAAAAGGCAGTTAAAATCCAAAAAAGATGGAGCCCTACCAAGTATTGACTTTCAAGATTGTACAAACTCAAACTCAAAAACAAAGAATACATTTTCTCTTTTTCTAGTCTAATCTAAAATGAGTCAGGTGCAAGCAGGGATTTGATTCCCACAAATATTTAACTGATGTAACTAGAAATTAAAAGATCTCAAAATGAATCTACAGTATAAGTGACGTTGGACATGGGCATGTGTGAAAGAGAACTAGCCTGTCATTTTCAAATGAAGAGACAACTCTGGATCATATTTACTTGGTTTAAAATCTGTGTTCATGTATTTTGCAGACAACAGAAGAGTTTCCAGAAACACGATGTGCAGGGTAGCCGGTTTCTGACCTGTCTTCAATCACAAACAGAACAAAGGAGAAGCAGAATGGGGGCAGGAATAATGTCTTCAGAAGATAATTTAAGGATTTGAGTGGTATTACGATGCAAACTATTGCCTATCTTCAAACTCCTACATGAAATAAAATCATCACCTTTTGGGGGAGTATTTTCTACTCAGTGTGTGGGAGACTTGAAGTGGACACTTCAGACTGAAACACATTTTGTAAACAGTGGTTATTTGATTATGTTTCTTTGGGTCTAAATGAATTAGAAATTAGACAAAGCTCAAAGAGTGTGCTGAAGGAGAGACGATGCCCTTTGATATTAATGGATTAACATATTTTAAGCGTAAAGTGGATGTGATTTATGCAAGAGAGCTTCCCGAGCCCTCGAGGTAATTGTGCGATTCTTCCACCCCCGGTGACAGAAGGCAGGGTATTATCATGACACTCGGCATATACTTTAGATCCGCTGTGGAAAAACACCTTTAAAATTCATCTCATGAATTAGAATTATGCAGTTTTCCTACAAAAAAAAAAAAAAAGAAATGTGCCACTTTCTCAGAAAGAATGACGTCATTATAATTTTACAGAGGCTACAGGTAAAAAAATCAGGCGAGCTTTAATCAGAAAGCAGGATTGCCGTGAAATGAACGCGGGCATTCGTGAGGCTCGTGTTTGCAATTTAGATAGAGATGCGACACCCTATTTGTTTTCGTCCTCTCTGCCAAATTTATCTGCATTTCACAGCCAGATCGCTTGTGATATTATCTGTGATTAGGGTTTCGAGCAGATTATCTGTTCACATATGGCGAATGTTGGATCAGCTCTAACGAAGGCAAATACGTGTTTTGTCAAAACACAAAATGTTGGCTGAGTAATTTGGCTGGAAGTGAGCAGACTTAATTTCTTGAACTGATCTGGTGCTGTTGCGAGCAGCTCTGTGAAACAACAGCACCAGTGTCACTGAGGATGGTGAACTCAAATCCATGACACTGGAACTCACAGGTTCACACCGGTTCACGTCTGCACCTCTGGATCCAACCTCGCACCACCTACTGATAAGAAAAGCAGCAGTAGAGACAGTTTACACAAATGGACAGATGGGTGACAAATTAAAGGAAAAACATGAACCATTAAATCACTATGGAAAAGGAATCTGGTGGCAAAAAAAAAAGAGCAAATCATCTTCATCCTGTGATAAAACCCTTCTATCCTAATGGGAGCTGTTTCTTCTAGGATGGAAATGCCTCCATCTGTAGTGCAGAATCGTCAAAATAAATAATAAGGGAACATCATTTGTAAAAAGGTGTTCCATTCATCAAATACGTTACTAGAAACTCAGTCACAGCATCGTGCCAAGGTGCAGTAAAGTTGTCCTAGTGGCACATTGGAGCACTTCCCAAGAAACTTCACATTGTTCTTTGTTTTGTTTTTCCTTTAATTCACCACCCATGTGGAACTTGTTATGTTTTAGATAATTCACCAGGGCAATCACTGCCACTTGTGATGCAGTTAATCTTTTTCTAGTTGCTCTTGAGGGACTTATATGTTAAATATTAAATCTTTGTTTGATCGGGGACATATTCAACAGAAATGCGCCTGCCTGCATATCTGCCATCCTGGAGACAGATACACAAGGTCTCCCGCTTGATGGTTTGCTTTTTGGATAATATGAGCAGTCCATTTAATGTTTTACCAAAACTCAATCCTGAAAAACCTTTAAGCTTTTTCAATGACTTACCCAGAATTGGTGACTGTAGACTTTATGGCTGCTTACTATGTGGAGAACAAAAAACTATTTGGAGTAACATTTTTCTCTCCCACAAGGGAGGGAGTATACGATCGGTTGTGGTTTCTTTATCTGTTTGTTAGGAGTCTAGCAGCCACAGACTTCAAGATGTCATTTTAAAATTTTGTGGAATGGTAGACACCAGTAACACCTCAAGCTGACTTAATTTGGGTGAAAACTGGGTCAAGGTCACACCCTTTTGTGTGTGTGTGTGTGTGTGCTCCCTCAACAAATGTCACAGTTGAGGGAGCTATATTTGATTTCTTTGCCCGTAAGAAATGCCATCCATCTAATTTAGGGTCACAGAGCGTGGAGTCGATCCTGTCTGTCTTAGGACAAGAGGTGGATACGCACTGGACAGGTCACCGGTCTCTCACAGGGCTAACACAGAGAGATGACCATTCACACTCACGTTCACACCTATGGGCAATTTAGAATCACCAGCTAACCCACTAACTGCATGTCTTTGGACTGTGTGAGGAAACCGAAGCACCCGGAGAGAACCCACACAGGCACAGGGAAAACATGAAAACTCCACACAGGAAGGCCCTAACTACATGGTGGATTTGAACCCAAGACCTTCTTGCTCTGAAGCAGCAGTGCTAACCCCCACACTTTTCCTCAATTCCTTCTAATCCAAAGTGGTGTCACCTTTATCCAACTTTCCCAATTCCTGCTGTTATTGATGCAAGTTGTGACCCTTGAGCAAGGCACATGAACTTGAGCTGTTCTGCTTGTTGGGAAACAGATCAAGCTATTTGCAGCTTTCAGGTCTGTTTCTCCAGGCTGCTGTGTGGATAAGAAAAAAACTGAAATCATACGACTAGCTTTCACAGCCATTCACTTTAAATATGTATTTTTTTCCTATTGCTTGGAGCCACAAAATAACTAATAAAAAAGGCAACCAAACAGAGCTCGGCTACCATTTGTTCTTTTAAGAGCCCAGTAATTGAGTTTTAATCACAGGTAAATTAACACATATTTACACTCATAGTTTGTCTCAGGTTTAAAAAAAAGCATTTTGGTTGAACACCCCACCCATATGATCCATCAAAACCACAAAGCTTTACCGGTATCTGCTTCCATCACTGGCCCTTTCACTGTTTTGCAACAGTAATCCAGACCTAAGATCATACCTTTGCAACTCCAACCGCAAAACAAAGCAACAATTACCAGCACACAAAATGAATGGGCCAACTCAATACTTAAAATGGATTCAACTGCACCTTTACTGCAGAGATCTGGATGCTGATCCCTTTGCCTTTGTGCATACAGGTTGATAGTCTTTACTTTTAATATGCTACATGGCTTTGTTCAAAACAGATCCTCAACATTTTTACCTGAAGGAGGGACTCCTGCTCTTTTCTTGCACCTTCTGGGGTCTCTTCCAGACCCCTGCCCCATTATAGACATTTTACCGGCAGTATAGGGGTTGTTTCAGGAGGTTATGATATAGGGTGGAGTTAGGGACGTGTTGGATGCCATCACCAGTACGCAATACCAGTGAGGACTCTTCAGCGGAAGAGAAACTGCCACACCTGGTCAGGTGTTTTAAAAAAATTAATTATTAAAAACAGATTAGAGCAGGGGTGTCAAACACAATGCCCGTGGTCCAGAATCGGCCCATCAAAGACCCCAATCTGGCCCACAGGGCAGCTTTGGAAAATCAGAGGGCACTGAATTTGGACTTTGAACTGTAGTTTCAAAGGTTTTACAACATTTCCTACTGATAAAGACCTCAATCACTGCCATTCAAACTACACCAAAGTAATTAAGTAATAGATAAACAATAACAATTACAGAAAAGTTCCTGTTTTGTTTTGAAAACACACAGTTTAACGTCCCTGGTAGGTTCCCAAAAGCCGCACTGGTTCACCACAGAGCACCATCTAGTGGAGACTCTGAAGAACTGCACGTAGCTCAAACGATACCCGACAGATACACAGTAAACACATTCTCCGTGAGTTAGTTCTTCATAGTGTTTTGCTAAATGACAAGTTAAATCCTGGAGTCACGCGCACCACAAGTCAGAAGCGCGTCACGAGCGCTGTGTTTACGTTGCCAGGACACAGTTGTCTGGCTACTGCGGATCCCAGGTGATTTACCTAAAAGCGGATTCTCCTGAGCGCTGGATTCACCTGAGGATCAGATGAACATGAACAGCACACACAGTTTTCCGGATAGCACACAGGATATTAAAAACACCGCCGTCTGAGGCTATCTTCTCCTTTTGCTCCCAAACAAATACATATTTTGAGATGGCTTTTTCTTAGCGCGCACAGGTTGAACGATGAAGGCCAAAGCTCTGTCAGTGAAGGAGTGCGCCTGGATGTCCGAGGACTGCCACCTGGTGGACATACCGCGTGAAGCTACCCAGAGGGACACCCTTTGCTTACCGAATATCTTCCAAAAGTCCAAAAAGGTGAAGCCTCTGACAAAGACTCGGCCCAGCCCCAATTGCCAGGTTTACTACACAGCCAGGGAGCTTCTGCTGGAGGTGCTGGACAGAGAAGCGATCCGGGAGCTGATCAGGAGAGCTGCCGGTGTGAAGGCAGGGCCAAATCGGCAGTCACACTGCCAGAGCAGGGAGCAGAGCACAGATGTGTCTGAGGAGGGGTATGCTGATGCAGTGACGTGGTTTTCTGTGGTCCTGCAGAGCGGCCTGTCTTTGGGGGAGAACTGCAACTTTGGGCATGATCTAAATGTGAAACTAGACGGATGGCAGGGCGTGCTAAAGAGAAACAGCATCCAGGCCGACCTGCTGTCTCTGACCAGACTGGAGGATGGAGAAAAGCTGGAAGTCCTCTCTGCTTTCTGTGGCCACATAACCCAGCGCTACCAGGCCCTCCATACGCCGGGGCCAAACCTGGCTGTAAAGAAATACAGACTGTCCTCTCAGCAGGAGCACTACTCTCTTTATCTCGCTCTCCTCTGTGACCCAAGCTCGGGGTTCATCTGTAACATGTATCTGTACTGTCCAGAGCAGCTCCAGAGGCAGAGTAAGAAATCTGTTGTCGAGCAGGTGGTCAGACACTTGCTGAGACCTTTCTGCAACCACAGGTGTGTGGTTCAGCTGGATAGCTCCGCCTGGATGGAGGAAAGGCTCACACACATCTTGTCTAGATTAGGGTTCACCATTCATTTTGTTCCCGCTGTTAAGAGGCCACCATCTTCACCACCTGAGGGCTCCATGATGTCTGAACTCATTGCCCACCTGCAGGGTTGGACAGGACCTGCCCTCGTTCCCCTGTCTGATCCAAAAGGAACAGGGGTGGATGTATTCCTCCCAGGCCTTTGGGTGACGCTGCATGTGATCTGCATCAACACATTTGTGCTCCACACTCTGCAGAGCCAGTGCTCAGGAAAGAAGGTCAACCTGACACAGTTCACCAGGACTCTGGCCTCTCAGCTGGCCATGAACAGCAGCACCGCCGTGCCCGTTCTGCCACGACTGAACAGCAGCTCATACCAAGAGAAAAATGTCTCAAATATTTGTAAGCAAAGGTTAGTCCCGCTTTTTGTCACAGATCTTCTGCAACGTCTTATGGCTGCTGCAATGTTTGATGAATGAAATAAGCCAAACAGAAAAAAACGAAATTCTGAAAACTTTATATTTAGCTTAGTATTTAATTTATAAGTGTGTGTTTTAGATCTTTGATCCCCACACTTATCACTGAGCCTTGAGCACCCATAACCCGATTCTGACTTTGTCTTCCTTCCTTGCTCATCACCCCACATAACCTGCCATAGAGCCTTACTGCTACTTGTAGCTGATTTTTAATTTCCTGTGTTATCTATCCCACCACTTGACACACCACATTCTAATGTGATAACCAGGGTTTTTAATATTGTTACCTTTTAATGTGAAGATTTGAACAAATAAATCCTGTCATTGATATATTTGATATTTTTGCTTGACTAAATTTTCCTGCAGGACAAACACCAACATCTGTGGTCAGGTGACGGTGAAAGGAAAACACAGGTGCAGCTCTGCAGTGAGGCTGCAGAACAACTGGAACAGACCAGGAGTGTGTGGGTTAGACAATTCTGGCAACTCTTGCTACTTAAATGCAGTGTTACAGTGCCTGTGCTCCACCGTGCCCCTCGTAGAGCACCTCCTGGATCAGGAAACACGCAGAGAACTGGAAAAGTAAGACTGAGCATGTCTAAGGATCTTGGAAAGAAAAGCGTCTGGACGTCTTTAAGTTGCTTGAAGACGTTTCACCTCTCATCCAAGAAGCTTCTTCAGTTCTAAGGTCAAATGGTGGAGAGTCTCAGATTTAAACCCAGTGGGAGTTTCCCCCCAAAGAGGGACAAAGGATCCCCTGATGATCCTCTACCTAATCACATGAGCCAAGGTGTGAAAACGGGTGTGGGTCACAATCAGCCAGGGTTTCGGGTGAGCTCATTGTGAAATCTGGCCCCACCCTATCATGCGATTTCCTGAGGTCAGATGGCCCAGGATGTGAGTGGGCGTTAAGGCGTCTGGGAAGGGAACTCAAATCTGGATTATAGATGGCAGACGGTGTCGTAAACCACCGCCTCTGTTCAAAGATGGTCGCTCACAGTAGACATAAATGGCTTCTTTCACTCCTCTTTCAAACCATCTGTCCTCTCTGTCCAAAATGTGAACATTGGCATCCTCAAAAGAGTGACCTTTGTCCTTTAGATGCAGATGGACTGCTGAGTCTTGTCCTGTGGAGGTGGCTCTTCTTGTTGTGCCATGCGCTTGTGAAGTGGCTGTTTGGTCTCTCCAATGTAGAGGTCTGGGCATTCCTCCTGCACTGTACAGCATACACCACATTGTTAAGTCTGTGTTTTGGAGTTTTGTCTTTCGGGTGAACCAGTTTTTGTCTGAGTCGTGTTGCTGGGTCTGAATACACTGGGATGTCGTGCTTGGAGAAAACTCTCCTGAGTTTCTGATACACCGGCTACATAGGACACACATGTAAAGGAAGCACTCAAAACATGCGGTATCCTAATGGGCGTTTTAAAGTCAGCAAAGAGGCACAGAAAAGAAGATCAGACACCAGCGAGGGAGGATAAGAAAGACAGACGCAACAACATTGTCATCCCCTATGTAGCCGGTGTATCAGAGAAACTCAGGAGAGTTTTCTCCAAGCATGACATCCCGGTGCATTTCAGACCCAGCAACACTCAGACAAACTGGTTCACCCGAAAGACAAAACGCCAAAACACAGACTTAACAATGTGGTGTATGCTGTACAGTGCAGCGAGGAATGCCCAGACCTCTACATTGGAGAGACCAAACAGCCACTTCACAAGCGCATGGCACAACACAGAAGAGCCACCTCCACAGGACAAGACTCAGCAGTCCATCTGCATCTAAAGGACAAAGGTCACTCTTTTGAGGATGCCAATGTTCACATTTTGGACAGAGAGGACAGATGGTTTGAAAGAGGAGTGAAAGAAGCCATCTATGTCCACTGTGAGCGACCATCTTTGAACAGAGGCGGTGGTTTACGACACCGTCTGCCATCTATAATCCAGTTTTGAGTTCCCTTCCCAGACGCCTTAACGCCCACTCACATCCTGGGCCATCTGACCTCAGGAAATCGCATGATAAGGTGGGGCCAGGTTTCACAATGAGCTCACCCGAAACCCTGGCTGATTGGGACCCACACCCGTTTTCACACCTTGGCTCATGTGATGTAGAGGATCATCAGGGGGTCCTTTTGTCCCTCTGTGGGGGGAAACTCCCACTGGGTTTAAATCTGGGACTCTCCACCATTTGACCTTAGAACTGAAGAAGCTTCTCAGATGAGAGGTGAAACGTCTTCAAGCAACTTAAAGAAGTCCAGACGCTTTTCTTTGCAAGCTCCTTTGACTACCATGACCTGGATGACTGAGAACCTTCACAGACTAAGACTGAGCATCTTCGTTTTATTCTCGGACTCACCTGAGGGTTGGCAGTCATGTTTTTTTTCCAGTAGTTTAACCTCTTTTCATGCAGGTCCAAGTGCCTTGTCGCTGAGGTGTTTGTCCGCCTGCTAGAGGAGATGTGGCTGGGGACGAACTCCAGCTGTGCCCCCGTAGAGGCGAGGTCGGTGCTGTGCTCCATCTTTCCCCAGTTCAACAACTACTCCCAGCAGGACGCCCAGGAACTGCTCCTCTTTCTCCTTAACACGCTACACGACGACCTGAAAAAGGTGCAGAGACACCTGCGCATCTGCACCATCACATAGCCTGTTCCTCTCTGTAATATAAACCTACGGAAACCATAACTGAGTGTGTTTTTGTGCGTATGTGATTGTTTACAAGGTTGCAAAGGACCAGATGCACTGTTCAATACGACAGCAAAGGCAAGAACACAATAGGTACTGCACCACTGAAAGCACCATTGTGTCACAGCTGTTTGAGGGCCAGCTGAGCTACATAACCCTCTGCATGCACTGCGATCAGCAGGCGTACAGCACACAAACGTTTACTGTGCTGTCACTTCCGATTCCTGCCGGCATCCTTAAGTGCTCCATTCAGGCAGGTTTTTTTAAACACCATTCAGACTGTTTGCATTTGATATACTGACGGTCTCATCCCTGCAGTTCTGTGCTTGTCTTTTATTCTCGTTTCATGTTGTGCAGGACTGTCTGTCGCTGTTCTTCGAGCAGACTGTCCTAACTGGGGGAGAGCAGCTGCTGTGTTCAGTGTGCAGGATGAGGAGAGAAACGGCGGTCATCACTAGTTTGGACAAACCTCCAGAGATCCTCATGTTACACCTAAAACGGTGAGAAGGAATGGATCGTCATCTCTTAAGATACTTTATTTACAGAGTATATGTTCAGTCGATAAAATCTTTAAATTTTATGAATGGATGTGTAACATTTAGCAGAGCATAATCTCACTTTAAGGTCCACTCAGGAGTGTAGCTGCTCTGAGATCTTTGATCTTTAGAAGGAGATGAACTTCAGCAGGGTGCTGTTTGAAAGCAATTAAAGGACTTAGTCGATGTTGCCTAGATTCAGTGTTGATCGTGAAAACGGCAGTGCACAAAACTTTCACATTCACGTCACATGATACAATTAATATCATCATGACCAAAATTGAGCAAAACCAAGAAGGCTTTATAGGCTTGAGGGGGAAAAAACAGATGCTTAAATAAATCGGTTCTTCCCCATGTACAATTTTCTAGATCCGCCACTGCTCTGGAGACATTCATTTTTTTAGTGACCAATTTCAGTCTGTTTTTGGTCTATTTGAATTACAGCAACAAAGGTCATGACAGTAACAGAGAAGCAACAATATGCATTTGAATAATTCAAGGACTGAGTTTGTTAAATTATTAGACAATAAAGACTCAAAAAATTAATTAACTGATTTCCAATAATGGTCTTTTTGCTTGTAAGTACAAAAACACGAATAGCGCCATTTATCAGTATTGAGTAACCGACCTTTGCTACAAATAACATGTATTCATGCATGCATTAATTCAGCAGGCATCATGAATACTTAATACTCGTTATGCATTCTATTATGAAGTGTTTCTGCTTCCAAATACCCCGGAGATACAGGAAGGCTAAGATAAATCAATAACCCCCACTGTTTTTTAAGAGTCAGTGTTTCAAACTAAACTTATTTCCTCCGCCGCAGGTTTGGCTGTAAGGGGAAGAAGCAGGTGAAACTGAGGACTAATGTCGCGTTCCCCATGAAGCTCGACTTGACCCCATTTCTGTCGAGCTCAGTGCATAATGTCTCAGATTCTTCATACCATCTTTATGCTGTTGTGGTGAGTGAACATGAATATGAATTTGTGAGGTCATGTTTGTGTTTTGCCGAAAGATATTTGAGCGCACTGCAAACATCCACACTCGTAGATTCAAAGACTTGGGGATGCATGACTGCCGAGACGGCGAAGGCTCAGGGCTGTAAATGAAATGCATGACGCCACTTTGGCAGTCAGGGGTATGTCCAGAAGGGGGGCATGGGGTGGCAACAGCCCCTTCTGAAAGATGACTGCCCTCAGCCCTTGAGGACAGTCATCTTTGGCAGGTTGGACTAGAGTACTGTTAATCTTACAGTCCCCAACACTGTTATATAAGAGCATGAATACTACCAGTAGGAATGTAACTGAGTACATTTACTCCAGTGATTTACTGAGACTTATTTGGACGTGTTGTTGCTTTCTTCTGTTACTCCACTATATTTTGGATGCAATTACTGTATTTATACTATTTATTTTGCAGCTTTTTAAATCTTTGGTTATTAATTTCCTGATAAATTACATTATTATATAATTAAAATAATCAACAGCTGCAATATTAAAGAGACCATTTTAAAATTCCTAGGAACACCCCTGGTGCCAGACTTTTTCTTAGGCAGGGGCGCAAAACTCATTTTTCATCCTGGGCCAATTTGATCTTATGTGGGCTGGAGCAGTGAACCAATCCCCCTTCTAACAGTGTAAAGTAGTTTAATAATTTAATGTGAGATAACTCAGTATGAGGAAAATGAAGTGCAGCTTCAATAAACTGTCCCAGTTTTAATACGTGATAAAGAAATGCTGCTGCAGTTAATGAAACAAACCCAACTTTTTTGGGCTTAAATAGTAAAACACAAATCTGTAACATTACAGAAAAACTTTTGGCATTGCCACAATGTGCTTTGCATCATTTTAAGATCACCCAGGCAACACAAAGGGTTTAATGTTTAGGACTTGGCACCTGTTATGTAATTAAAACTGTAATATTTACATGAAATGACAAACTGTGTGGAAAACCATGGAGTTTTCACCACATCTGTTTTTTTAATGTATTCATTTCATATTTTTTAACAGAACCACACAGGTCATCTGAACATGGGTCACTATACGGCTCTGTGCCACAACGCCTCAGCCCAGACCTGGCACTTGTTTGACGACTCGCTTGTCAGAGAGGTACAGGACACCCTGGTGCAATCTCCCAACGCCTACATGCTGCTCTACAGCCGCAAGCCTTTCCAGAAGCCAAAGATCCAAGGACTGTGAGCTTTGCAAATAGAAGACCAAAATCAGTTTCCCTCTTGAAAATGTTTCTTATCATCTGCATTTGGTTCAACATCTCTGCTGCTCTTTGTACTGTTAGCATCTCCATAACAATTAGAAATAAATTGTGAGTTCAGTGTTAATGTATAATGTTTAACTATCACACTATCTCCAAACCACAGGAAGACAGGGACATCAGGTTGATAAGGGCTTTATGACAGTACTTAATACATGCTGAAAATATCTTGGAACATTTGTTCACAAACACACACAGAAACTAATTTGAAGCAGTTTTAATAAATAGACATGAGTTGTTTGAGATTAATATAATCGTTATATCTGAAACACTTTCAGAACATTGGGGGGGGGGTACAAGTGAAAAGAAAATAGCACATGATCTCATGCGAGGCAATAAAAACAGTCAGGAAGTTCAGAGTCTAATCCTACCCCTTAAGAGCTCTGGTCCATTCTAAAAAAATAATCAGCTTACTTTGTGCTTGCCCTTGTCAGTCGGCTGGTCAGTCAGGCAGAGTGCGTTGACCCTATCACACTCGTGTAAGTGGCTAAGGTCAATTTCTCACGTCTTCACATTCTCCAGCTCAATACTAAACATTAAAGTAATTCCTGAAAGAAAAAAAAAAAGAAATCTAACCAAGCCTCAAACAAATAAAGACCAAAAATCACTAGTATGAACCAAACAGGATGTCAATCTATCCTGATACATTTGCCTCTAAATAGTGTTTGAGTATAATCATGTAAAGAGTAAGTATGTTTAACTGACAATAACCTTTACAGAAGACTGTAGGGTTTCCTTTCATTAGCTGAACCGAGCAAGACAGAGAAGATATCAGCATCAGTTTAAAGCATTCTGAGTAGAGCGCTGAAATCGGCTGTTAAACATATGTTCTACATAAACAACTTAATGTGATTGCATAAGTGGATAAGTGCAAGAATGTGGCTAATATGAACAAGCAAAACTCCGTCCTTTACCTCAGGAAGAATGCTAAAAATCAGTCACAGTCTCTTCAACACCCCTCGTTAATAAACAAGAGAAGGCTCTACAGGTAAACCCCTAAAACATATGGTTTGCCTTTATGAATATGGAGATAATATAATGGCTGCTACTTTCACGAAAAAAATAATAATAATTTGGTCACTTAACAGATAAATATTTTGCCCTAAAGTATTTACATTTGTAATGTGCAACATCAGCGTAGGTAGGTATGTACATGCCACCTAACTGTTAATCCTGTGTATGCACAGTACAAGAAAGCTGAAAATCAGTTCTGCGATAGCGCTGTCCACACCGAGTGTGAAAGAAATGCGAGTGAAGAGCGTCTGGACCAGCGGTCAGCCCTACAGCACAACTATGGTAGAGAAGTCAGATTTAAAGGAGGATCCATTTACTCTCTAGATGATCAGTAACGTGAACAGATGGCATATTTTAAACAGCTATGGCTCCTCTAGTAGCTGAAGCGTTGCACAGTGTGCCTGCACCGTTCTCCTTTCTGGGACAGACGAGATCTCATGGCCACTCGCTCGAGTAACTCCCCGACAAGTTAACTGCAGCTTTGTGCACCAGGTCCTCAGAGCTGTGATTCTAAAAAGAAAAAAGCATTGCTGCTCTGGTGTATTAGTGTGCCTCCTTTATGTCCCACAGCACCATCACAGGGTGGAGTAAAACAGGATATAGGCTGCAGAGGACTTGACGGAGGAGGTGGAAATGTCAGACACCTCATGGTCGTCGAACTTGTACCAGCGCTGTTTGGCGGCATTCTTACAGTAGGCTGTGTAATGGCCACCATCTAAACCCCCATAGTGGTTCTGGTAGTGGAAAAGCAGACGACAATCAACTGTTACTTAAGCATTACAGGCTGCTGTTTTCAATGTTTTAAACCAGGTTTTTTCTTTCCAATCTTGCCTGTATAAATATTTTACTATCCTGTCTTGCTGTTTAGGGACCAAACACATTTATGTACCAAAGCTACTGAGCCAGTACAGCTCTTGTGTTGCCTATTTGCCAAAAGACTGGCTGTAGTCCCCAAGCAGATCCAACTCATTGTTTTATCATTTAGACAATTGTTGATGTTACTTTGATAAACTGTACATCCACCTTGCTCCCTATATTTGTTATATTTGGGAAACCAAACAACTCATTTAAAAAAAAAAAAAAAAAAAAAAAAAAAAAAAAAGTGTTCTTAAAAAGCCCAGGTTTTCACAGATTGATCATACAAAACTAAATGGCCCATGCTAGATCTATCAATTTAACGTTTACTGAAGCCTGAGTGGGACCAAAGATATTGCACCATGTCAAAATAATTTTAAAAATTCACCAGTTTTGTTCAGTAAGCAGACCTTAAACTTTGCATGTAGCAGTTTGTAATCATTGCTCATCTGCTGATCTTACCACAGATGATACCATATACAACTTGAGATTTTGACTATGAAGATATCAGAATTGGTATATATAAATAATTTGGTCATTCAGCCAGACCTTTAACGAATCCTGTGTCTGTCAGTAGAAGCAGCTATACCGAGACCAAACTACATACAAACACTTCTTTCTCACCAAAATAGAGAAATGGTATCATGGTGGTACCTGCTGAATTTACTGCCCAGGACACAAGACCTGTTGGCATTATGCCTCAACTTAATACAGTTCAGGAAATCATATTTATATAGATCGGCTCAGAGGGTTCCTGAGCAGACTGTTATTTCAGAATAAAATGTTTATGTTAAAATTTTGTTTAGTGCATAAATTGACCTTGAGGTCAAGGTTACTGAGATTGAAAGTGATCAAAGATTTTTAGTAGACACCACAATGGTTTCAGTTTGAAAACCCTAGGTGACTTACTTCTCAAGTTATTGCAGGTGCAAAGATGTTCAGAATATGTGACCTCTGACATTTAGTTTGAGGTCACTGAGATTAGAAGAGATTTTTTTGTACATGTTCCCATGTTATCAATTTGAAGCTACTGCTCACTACTCACAGCTACATTCTCGAGTTATTGCATTCACAAATTTAGGTGTCCATGAAGCCCGCCTGCCTGGCGGGGTGACAACAATACTTCATCAATCTTTTACACCAGAGCGGTAAAAACAGCAGCAGTCATTTCAGTTTCACTTACAGACACTCCGTAAAGGTTGTATCTCTTCAGGCTCTGTTTGGGTCCAATGACGTACTGGGCCAGGTCCAGACTATCTAAAGGGAAGTCTACAGATGTCTGCAGTTTCTGCTTCCATCTACCCTCATAGGAGAACCTGCAGGAAGAACCCCCACAACAGGAAATAATGTTAATGTCAAAAATAGCACTCCTGTAAAGCTTATAAAGTGAGGAGTGAAAATAGACCGATAAAAACTGTTTTACTGCTTTGATTACAGACCGTTTCAAGTGCACCAGGAGGATGGGTGGGACCTTCCAGATCTCCAGTTTCTTGGTGGAGTCTCTGTGGGCTTTGCAGTGTCTGCAGAACACCTTGTTGTTGTCAGTCAGCTTCTCTTCCTTGGAAAATAGCCTCAGACAATCCTACCCGGAAGTAGAAAAATCACTAATTATTAACCATAGTTATGCATTTAATCAAGAGTAATATGATCTACACAACCACAATACATTCAATTGGCTAGTTTGTCAGAATGAATTCAGAGAAACAAATGCTGTCACGATGTGAATATGTTAGATAACAATACGTGTGCTTGACACGAGAGCAAAAACATGCTTTGATATGCCCTGACCTGTAGGGAGCACTTGCTGGTGGAGGCCAGTGGCAGCGACAGGTACATGAAGGTCTCAAATGTCCGTGACTTGCGATGGCAAGTCAGACATTGCACAGTGGACTTGAACTGCCCCTGGAACAGTGCTACGATGATGGACTCGTTCAGAAGCTTGTGTTTGCTCCAGGCCAGGTCAGCACCCGTTTGATCATCCAGATGGTCATTTTCTTCTTCCTTGTACCGCTTCCTGTTGTCCGCCTGACCAGAAGTGAAAGAAAATAATTTAAAATGACACAAGCCCAAATTAACGGCTAGAGACACCTGCCTTTGTGATTCAATTAAAAATCAATGAATAATGGCAGATGTTCACTATACCACCTATCGATATCAACGTTGCAGGGAGAAGTGAAAAATCACTAAAAACTACATGAAGAATTTTCAAGCCATAATCTCTGTATTCATCTCTCGAGTATTGTTCAGCTTATTAGCATGCAGTTCAGCCAGTTCACTCTCAGTATGACAGGCAGGAAGATATGGCAGGTTAACACTTGCTAATTAATACCTTATTAATTAGTATGATTTAAAAAAAAAAAAAAAATCAATTATCCCAGAGAGACAGAGTGGACTGGGACTGGGCCAGCATGATGGCACACAGGTCAGAAGATCACACAAAAGGGACATGATGAGATGGCGTGCGTGATGACAAATGCACATCACCAGCTGCTACAATCGAATCGGCATCCTATGCTCAAAAAGAAAATGGGTTGATGTACTTCTGCAACCACCCCAGGTGGAGACAATTGTCACTGTATCACTCAGCTGATACTCTAACAGTATAAATAAAAGACCTTCAATAGGAAAAATAACTCAGAAAAAAAACCCTACTACCTTTGTGGTTATAGTAAGTTTAAAAATATAAAATACTGGTGACCCCTCAGCCTCCTAGTAGACACACCTAGGGTATCAATTTCAAAAAGTCATTGCAGTCACAAGATTTTCAGAAATACAGTTATCAGAAGTACTCTAACCTTGAGGTCAAGGTCATTGAGATTCAAATGTATCCAAGATTATTAGTACATACACATACAGCATCATTTTTAAGGTCTTACATCACCTTGTTCTCGATCTATTGCTTCACAAATGTAGGTGACCACAATATCAGCCTCTTACAGCTGAGTTGTAAAAAAAAAACAAAAACATACAATCACACAATTCCTTTGTCGTCGTCCCCCCCTGATCTAAATGCACATGAAGCCAGTAAAAACAAAATAAACGAAAGGAAAGACATCTGTTGATACAGGCAATGAGCATGTCTTGGGTCAACATGCACAGAGGTTCTGACAGAGCATCAGACCAGACAGATGCAGACACGTCACACGCACACTGCTGCAGGAGGACCAAAGACACACAGCTATTTACTTACTCTCTAATTTGCCATCAAAATGAAACCCAGTGAAAAAAACAGAAAGAAGGAAAATGATAAAAAAGACTAGGACTTCATTGTTAACAGGCAAGTGTGCAACAACATACAGGGATACTAAAAGGAAACCTGAGAAAGCTGTGGTTCAACAGAATAAAGGATGCACTGTTAATTTAGTCAATATTTAAATAAGAGTGAGAATATTTAGATGTTAATGGTTCTCTTTTTTATGTAACCATTGTAAGACTTTGTTTATGCCTCACTGGTGGCTGTGGAATACCCCTTATTAAGTTTTCACACTACCTTGTTGAGGTCCTCATGAAGCCCATCCATGAGGAACAGCAGCAGCTCCTGGGAGTCTTGCTGGTCATAACCAGCAAACTGCTCATTGATCTTGCCTATGGTGATCTTGAAGTCACGTGGACTGATGCACTTGTACAGACCAGCCCACAAGGCCTTCATGATTACACCAAACTCCTCGGCCACCTCCCCTTTGTGGCCAAGAATATTGTGCCTGAAAGAGAACAGAGGCTCCGGTGTTATACATTCCCCCGCATACAGACCTCATTATGACCAGCAATTCCACTTATCTCGGATCTAACCTGTTTATATCCTCTAGGTAGCAATTGTTGTTGAAGTATTCAGCCAAGGCAGGAGTGTTGCAAAGAGACTGTAAGATTGAGTTCATATAACATGTGTTGCCCAGGTTACGAAGGCCAGTCAGTGATGCGCCCAAACCCCCAAATGTGGGATTGAGGTTGCGAATTTTGGCTGCTGAAGGACGCGCAATCTCCACTTTAGAATAGACTTTGGCAGGTGCAGGTCTGAAAGAGAAAAGAGTAAAATAAGAGAGCCAGACTAGTTACTACAGATGAATCATCAAAGGAAGTACCACAGTGTAATATATACAAAGAATACAGGTCATACATACCATTGTTGCTTTAACAGCACAAAAAGCATAATATTTAATTGTAAAACAGGTTCAAACTAAACATGAACAGTCACTGAAATTACTACCTTATCACACATTTTCTGCTCATTTAACTAAACAGCCTGAGGAAATACTATCAAAAGCTACTCTTCTATCCACACAAACACAATCTGAATCACCTTTATGACACTCCAACACATCATCTTCATACCAGAAGAAGTATTTTGCAGGCTTCTATTGTCCTTTATAATATGCAGCTATTATCTGTTCACTTAAAACATATTTATAGGTGCACAGCGTGTCTTACTTGGTTTCTCTGTTGATTGTGGGTATGACAGCAGTAGCGGTCGGGGCAGTGGCCTTTTTCTGTGCCTCCTCTCTCAGGTCCTGACTGATGTCAGGGGAAGAGTAGGAGCGTTTCAGTTTAGACTGCTCCTGCTCTTGTTCACGGGTTGTGTCTGGCTCAGCTGGTCGTGGTGTTTTCTGTTTGACTGTTGGTGGCGTCGATGGTGGGGTCTGGGGAACAGTGACTTCAGGAGGGTACAGGTGGACACGATTGGTTGGCGAATGGTAGTATCGGTAGGTCCCCGTCACTGTGTCAAGGAACTAGCCAAGAAAATTAAGCGGAAGAAAAGAAAAGCATTTGGTAAAATTTAACCATAAACCTTTAAACTTTTTTTCCTTTGAACTTTCACCCTCAGTTATTTCAAATGAATCACTTATTTCAGGTTTGGTTATCTGGTACCTTCATCCAACCATCAGGAAGACCCGGTACACTCCTACCCATCTCTTCACTCCTTGCTCGGGTCAGAGGCTCCCTCTGTGAAGACACACACACAAACACGCTTTATTTAATAAGATCATACAAAAAAATTATTGTAAAGGCTTTCACAGTCACAGCAGGGCTGTGAGAGTCACAGTCTCTCACAGCCCTGCGGAAATCTAACAAACGCATCAAGTTTGACAGACAACACTAACCCCAAGTGTCCAGGACTTCAAATTTAATAAAGGACAAACTACAATTGTTTAGCAGTGGCTTCACTTCTCTATCAAACTGTTCCTCCATTTTGACAGTGACAGGTTAAACTGAAGGAAGCGATCAGCCTAAACAGGACAAGTTAGTAAAAATGGGGGGGTTAGAATCTAAAGTTTCAACCTACACATGCCACCTTTATATAAGGAGCATTACACTATTTGAAGTTTTATCTTTACAAATAATTGTTATTTGGGCTCTAATTGTTATACTTTAGCTCTAGGACCCAAACTAGGTTCTAATCCTTTAACTCATTAAAACAGTTTAGTGGATTGTGTGTTTAAAGAAAAAAAAAAAAAAAAAGTACATTGTTTAGGATGTGCAATTATGACGAAGAATTTTTAACATCTTCTTTTAACCAATGATTTAAGACACTAGGACCTTGTGGGATGACCTTAAACTTTCATTTGTTTGTGACAGTAATTATCTCTGACAGAGAAGAGGACTCACCTTAATCTCACTAACAATATGGTTGGGAGCTGGGGAATCCAGAGACATACTCTTAGAGGGTGTGTCAGAGTTCTGCTCTTTTCCTCTCCTGTCTTTTTCATCCCATGCTTTGTTTATTTTATTTTCCTCATCTTCTGCTTTTTGCCTTTCCAGTTTCTTCTTCTCCTGATGTCTTCTCTCCTCCTCTTCCTTCTTTCTCTTCTCACTTTCTTCCTTTTCTAGCCTTTCTTTCGACTCCTGTTTCTCCTCCTCTAAACGGCGCTGCTGCATGCGTTTCTCCTGCTCCTGCTTTGCTTTCTCCATCAATGCCACTGCTTCGGAGTGTATCTGACTTTGTTCTTCTTTAGAAAGAGAAGCATTAGGAGCAAAGGGTGGTTTAACTGAACGGTCTGGGACAACTGGGCCATTCTGAGTAGAATCCTTTGCTGACCCGTTTTGGCTGGGCTTAGGTTCAGGTTTCTTGGTACGGTCAAACTGGGACAGGAGAAGAGTCATGTTTAGACACATTTGGAGTCCTTAATGCTTTGCATTCTCTAAAGGTTTAACAGTTATCAGGGTAAACAATACCTGAGGGAATGCTTTGGGTGTTGCAGGTGACTGGCTGGATGTGCTTGCAGCAGGGGTCTTCTTACCCAAGTCCTGACCTGAATTTGTGGAGCCGGTGACAGAGAAATCAACACTGTCGGGCAACCTATCAGCGACTATGGAAGTTTTAGATGTTGGAGGTTCCGCTGGAGTGATCCCATTCACCAGCACAGGAGCTGATGGTTCCTGAGGCTCAAGTGAAACTTCAGGCTCGGGTGGAGGTGGGGTTGGAGGTTTTGGTTCCTCAAGGGATGGGTAGCTAAAGTTCACTGTTGAAAACATCAAAGAAAATGTCTACATGTAAGACAAGAGTCCAGTCACAATTAGGAAGTAAGTGAGTAATACAAAATTATATAAAGTATATTGTGGTTTTTATTTTCTATCTCATAAAATGAGAAAACATAGCATTAAAGGGCCATTTTTTTAATAAACTGTACTACTCATACTCACACTGAGGAAGGGTGTTGGTAATGGTCTGTCGAGGTGGTCTAATTTTAGCATTGGTCGTATACATGGGGTAAAACAACAGCCAGTTCTCATAGCCACCCTCCAGCACCAGCGGCTCACTACGCAGGATGGTGATGCTGTCCCACTGTGCAGTTATCAAACACAACATTGTAATTTTACATGAAAACACAGGTATTGATATTTACAAGCTACTGCATAAAGTCAACCACCCGCCAGACACAGTTACCTTAAAAAGAGCATCTTTGAGGCTCTGCAAGGTGGTCCCCAGTTTAAGGTCAGTGACAGAACTGAACCAATCCAAGAGGATGACATAATCTACAAATCCCCGCCGTTTCCAGTGCTCTTTGGACTCTTCTGGCAGCTTTGCCTCAATCTGATTCACAGTGATTCTGAAAAGTCAAAACATTTCATTATCCACAGGTTGACCAACCCCCCCCCCCCAAAAAAAACACAGACACAAAAACAAACTGAAGGTAGAAAGATCAGTCCATTCATATTATTATTTGATAATGAATCACACATGGTGTGTTAGAACAAACTTCAATCAAGTTTGAAGCTTCGCTTCTCACCCTGGGCTAATGGCCTCCTCAGGCACGCTGATGCAGGTTTGAGCCGGGACCTGAATGTGAGACTCCTCAAAATCTCGATGGCTGCGTGCATCCATAACAATTATTGCAATAGTCTGGTCCTTCATCATGTTGAAAAGTTTCTCAGCCGTGATCCCACCAGCAGGCAGCGCAGCTGTCAGACAAAATTCATAACTCAGCACTAATAAATCAACTAAATTCAAAGATAAAAACAAAGTGACTGCTTTGAGGTTTTCCACTTTACCTTTTGAGGTTGCATTCTTCAGTTCATTCTGTTCAGCTTTCACCTGCGACACACATCCACAAAGACTCATCTCATTAGCATGTTGACATAAACTGGATTTTTCCCCTTATACTAAAGGTACAAAAAAGAATCATTACGATTTCAATACAGGCATTCAAATATTAATTAAGCTACGGGTGTTTGCATTATTATTATTATTAAAATCCACTGTAATGCCCAGTAGAGCAAAGAAAACATACAAGTCTTTATATCTCACTTTATTTTTTAAAGGCACAGAAATGCTGTGTGCAGTAAATATCTCAATACCTGTAACCACCTGCAAAATTCAACTCTTATACTTTGCTTTAGTTTAGATCCTTTTGGGAGGGTTATTGATCGATGCAGTTTTTATGCAAGCGTAAATTTGGTAAACTATCGGAAAGTTACATATAAGACAGTAAAATACTCTTTTTGATTTACAACATATTTCTAAAAAAAGTTGGGAGATTCACCACTTTCTTGCATCACATTTCATGTTTAAAAAACTAATAAGAACTGAGGAGATCAGCTACTGTGGGAAAGTGCTTTCCAGTCACTATCTGAGTTCAGCTTCATACAGTTCAGAGTCTTCTTTGGCCTGTTTTGTTGTCCAAGTGTTTTCAATGGGGGACAGGTCTTGAATGCAGGCAGACCAGTTTGACAAACTCTATTATCTGAGTATTCCTTTTGTGATGTGTGCAAAATGTGCAGAAGGTGACACATCTATGTCATCTGGATGGAAGAATAATCCATTGCAAAGTCTATATATCTTACATAAATGGGGCCCTCAAAAATAATTCCAAAACCAGCAATAATATACTTTGCAAAGAGTATACACACTGGCAGCAGTGTGTATACTCATTTCAAACCTTCACCTTTTTGCTGTCCTTCCTGTTTGTGAATGACGTTTTTGGAGAGCCCCGATCGCCATCTTTTTCTGTCATTTCCTCCCTCCTCTTCTTCTCCTCTTGTCTCTCCTTTTCCTCTAGTTTTTTTCTCACCTCTACCTCTTCGTACCTATTCAAAATAGGTAGGAAATAAAGATCAGTTAAGTGAAACAAAATCAATATCCTATTTTACAGTGTCTGAATTAAGAAAGTGAGCATAATCATGACAGCTGAAACCTCTAACCTGAGTTTAAGACTTTCAGACAGCTTTTCAGCTTCTTCAATGGCTTTCTTAAAGCTGTTTGTCCCAAGCATAGTCACGTAATACTCCTGTGCACATCAGAGAACACTTCAAGTAAATAATCTGCCTTCATGTGAAAAAAACATTAGGTTAGCAATACAAAAAGAATGAACAAACTTATAAATATTAGGTATACCGGTTGCTGCTTGAACTCTGGTCTCTTCTTGATGATGTCATATACTGTCAAATACTTCATGTACAGTACATAAGCTTTCTCCTCATCTCTGTCCAGACGGCACTCCTCTGCCGCCTTGAATATTTTGCAGGCACTCTGGACATAACTACAAACACGAAAAAAGTATATGTAAGTTAAAGATTTTCATCTCCACATGACTGCAATGTGCTTCAGTCACAGAAGCCAGAAAATTGAGATCAGTGACAAATGTCTTTTTATTAGGTAATAATTTCTGCCCAAAAAAAATATAGTAACATTACTTTCTAGTGCTTGTCTTGTCTGGCTTAATTTCAGCTTTTTTATTAAGGTCCCCCAGAGAGGTGGACAAATACAGCTCTTTGACCCCGGTGGAAACTGCAGGCATCTTGGCGAATGTGTTGAGTCAGAGGTCACTGGCAGGCAAAAGGGTCAGTGGTGTAGACAAGCTCCGAACATCTCTAGATAAATGTTTGTGAAAGAGAAAAACACAAACACACGCCGTTTATACTAGAACAGCTGTTGCTGTTCTAGTTTCATAGAACAGTTCAATCTGCAAAAGAACATTTAAGCCACGGTTAGCAAAAACGTCTCAAAAAGTTTTCCCGTGCCGTCGGCGGTTGTGTAGTATTTAGAAATGTCTAGAATTAGGACAGGCTAAGCCGAAACGATGACACTTCGCAGATAAATCACTTATTAGCTATGACACGGCGCTTGGCTATAGTCAACAGACCCAGGGCATGTAAACACTGACGACAACAACATAGTTTTCTCGCTAATGTTAGCCGCTAACCACTACTCGGCTGGATGCTTTTACGAAGCAGCTAAAGGTCAACTAAACTGACAGCATTCGGTTTAAACCTTAAACCTACTACTTGGCTGATAAAAAAGCTATTTAGCCCCTTAAATGTGCACCTGGCGTTGTTACCTTCCTCGTTAGCCTGCTAGCTACGTCAGTTAGCAAGCTGCGCTTGGAGCGCACGTAGTTAAGCGTTAAGGTTAGCTTATGAGAACAATTTCCCTACAACAGAGACAGTCGAGTACATAACACCCCCCATATCACTGAGGTCTATATTACTGTCTGACAGTTTGACAATATACATTTAGTTTTAAAAAATACCTCTTTATGATCCGTTGCTTACACTTTAGCCACTTTTTGACAGCTGATTCTGATTTCTTGTTCCGCTTCCTCCTTTTTTCCCCAACCCGTTCTCTTCTTCTTCTTCTTCAGCTAATTCTTAGACGTTGGCATCCTTACTATCACACTACCGCCACCTTCTGGAGTCATTTTTTTCTTTCCTGATACCCGTTTCCCACATCTTTGCTGCCAAACCACATATTTTGTGATCACTCCTGTATTTTTATCTGTATTGCTCTGTCACTTTTAAGTGCACGTACTTACATTGTTCACTACTATAGTTTATAGCGCTACTCTTCAACTGCTGTAGATATATTCATAGCACTCTGTAGATCTGTTTACCACAAATTGGTACATATGTACATATCTGTATATTAGTTCATATTACATCTGTATATCTGCCCGTCTGTATAGCAATATAGAATATCTGTATTCTATACACCTCATCTGTATGTCTGTACATATGTATACATCAGTACATCTATACATTTGTCCGCAGTACATCTGTATATTTGCTCTCTGTATAGTTATATAAACATCTGTATACTTCATTTATTTGTACATAATCTGTACATAACTATTCCCACCTTTCATACTACCCTTATCTGTATATAATCTGCTCTTAATGCACTTAATGCACCTTGCACTTCTGATTAGATGCAAACTGTATTTTGTTACCCTGTATTTATACATGTTTAATGACAATAAAGTTGAATCCTATCCTATCCTACTGCCATAACTCTGTATAGTTAAAACAGTTTTATTCTGCCCAGTGATTAATATGTTTTTGGTTCTTTTGTTTATATATAGAGCCGTGTGAAAAAGTGCACTTCAGACCCAGCCACGCCGTCAGACAAAAACTGGTTTGTCCCAATGACAAAACTCCCAAATGGAAACGAAACCACGTAGTATTTGTTTGCAGTGCAGCAGGAGTACTCAGACCTCTACATTCTAGAAACTACAGCTACTCCACCTCAGCAGGATGAGACTCAGCTCACTCTTTTGAGGATGCCAGTGTTCACATTTTGGACAGACAGGACAGATGGTTTGAAAGAGGAGTGAAAGAGGCCGTCTATGTCTACTGTGAACCACCATCTTTGACTACAGGGGGTGGTTTATGATACCAACTGTATGTAACCTACCGGTACTGTGCAGATTTGAGAACCCTTCCCAGGCACCTTAACACCCACTAAAGCCTTGTGTCAGTTAATCTCAATGAGTCACATGATGGTTTCACCCAAAACCTCTGCTGATAATGATCCACACCCCTTTTCACACTTTGGTTTGTGCGATGAGGCACGTGATCACTAGTGGGTCAACAGCCCTCTTAAGGGACAACTCCCACTAAGGTTTAAATACCTGGGACTCCCCACCATTTGGTTTTAGAACTGAAAAAGCTTCTCAGTTGAAAGGCGAAAGGGCTCGAAGAGACTTAATAAAGTCCAGTCTCTTTTCTTTTTAAGATCCTTAGATTACCATTACCTGGATGACTGAGAAGCTACACTGACATATTCTGAGGAGTGCCATCCCAGTAAATTCACTCAAGGTCAGATCATGCAATGCACAGACAAACCAAGGGCTACATGTCAGGTTCCATTGGCTTGTTAAATGTTGAAAGCTGCTTCTCTCTAAAAAAGGACACAGCAGTAAGGATTAGGTTCACAAAGTTGCATCAGGACAAACCTTTGGACAGACAAAAACAAAGTTGAGATGTTTGCCCATAATGTACAACACCACAAGCACCTCATACCAACTGTCAGTGTAGCGGTAGAAAAGTGATTATTTGGACTTACATTCAGCCACAGGACATGGGCATGTTGCATTCACTGATCAATCATGAACTCCTCCGCATGCATATATAAAGTGTTGTGGAGTTAATAATGAGATTATGATGAGTTAACAATATTTCTAAACAGCTCAAGCTTGGCTGAGACTGGTTCACAGATTAGAAGAATTGTTGGTGTTACAGGGGCTCAGTCAAAGTCCAGACCTCAACTTGATTGAAATACTCTGGAGGAACTTTAAGAGCCCGAAAATAAATATTTGTCTGCAAACATAAATGACCTGAAGCAATGCTGTAAAGAAATATGGGTCAAAATTCCTGAGAGACCAATAAAGTCATACAGAAAATAGTTATTCCTGCTAAAGGGGGCTCTGCAAGCTGCTGAATCATGGGGTCTAATGAGTTTTCACAAGGCTGCATAGAGACTCTACCTGCTCTTCAAATGGACAGCTGAGATTGATACAGAAGGAAAATGATGAGCTGTTGACGTCAACACAAAGAAAGCTTGTTTCTAAGTTGGCTCTGACCTTCAGCTTCTTTTCTTTCTTCTACTGTGATGGGCTTCCCATACAAAGGAATATATTCACATCTATATACAGTATGTAATTCCCTTTTACATCAAGGACATTGTATATCATGTATTGTACTGTACTGTAGTAATGGTCAGTTTTGAAACTGAAAATGAATCTTTCTTTTTGAAAGCAGAGTGTACTTGTATTTTCTTAGGACTGCCCTATTAACAGTAGCTTACAGCCATGCCAGGCTGGTCTGCAGTTAAACCAGTCTGATCTGTTGTACACACAATGGTTCAAATGGAACGGATAAGTGCTGCTTTTGTCACATTCATACCATGATTTAATAAATCACCTGTTAAGTTGTGAGTTTTACATTAAAGTGATTTTAAAAAAAGTGAAACAAAACAATAAAAAAGCAAAGCTGTTATTAGATAAGTGACTTTCTGCATTACATTTTTTATTTGGTTCATTATTTTCTACCTCCAACATTCCTCCTATGCAAGGGGAACATGTTTAAACTGACACTTAGTTGCTTTTCCAATTTTTTTTTAACCTTCAGTCACAGCCAGTCTCATCATTAGTCGTTAGTTTTTCCTCTCTGCTCTTCATGCTGTTGTTTTGCTTTTTTTGGTTTGCATTATCAAGCTCAAAGTTTTCTTTGTGACGGGCTTATGTTGCACAGCTATTTTCAGCTTATTTGAATAAAAGCAGCAGAATCAGACCAAATAAGAAGCACTCTCACTTTGATGTCACAAGGCAGCGATCAGGCTTCATTGCACAATAATGCTTAAACCCGCTTTCATCAGGCTCAGCCTCTCAAATTTAAAAGCACACAAGGAGCACAATAGTCACAGTGTGCTATGCTCCATATCACATAACACTTATTTCTGTGTATAGTAACACACCCACTCCTGCCATTAGTCATTGCATGCTACCAGTTTTCCTACATAAAATCAAAACTCTTTGTTCTTGATCAAATTTAAATAACCAGTTTGGCTAGTTTAGAAGAATCGTTAACCTATGTGACAGTTTGGAGACCAGATGTCAGATGTAAATATATCTACATAAACTCTTTAACCATTTTAACAGTAATAAACGATACTTACAAAATTGTTAATAAATGGCTTATAAACTGTCCATGAACATTTCTTCGCAACTGAGGTTAAGAAACACTGTAATTCATCTAGTAACACTATATGGATCGTTTTTAAAAATGTATGTTTTAATAAACAGTTACTTAAAGATTGGGCAGATAGTGTTGCAGTGACGCAGATCACAAGGCAGCCAGTCCAGAAACCATGTTTCATGTCCTGTGTCACTCTCAGATTGGTTAAGCTCATGAAAAGATTATGATTTTGGTTAAACTAGACCCATTCTCAAAATTAACCCTGCAGACTGGAAAAGGTATGTACCTAAAGTGTTGGGGAGTAACGGAATACATGTACCGCCGTTACGTATTTAAAATACAAAATATGAGTAACTGTATTCCGTTACCGTTTAAAAGGGTGGTATTTAGAATACAGTTACTTTGTTGAAATAAAGGGATTACGTGGCGGCACTTTCCTGTTTCATATGTTAGGCTATGCCCTCTCTATTTTTTGTAATTCCACACAGGTGGAATCCCAAACAAAACAGCATTAAGAGGCTCAAATGCCCGTGTCTCAATCTCGAGTCTCATAATGACGTGAAGAAATATTTTTTAAAATGATTTAATATGAACGCAATAGCAGAGTGTTACAGGCATAGCCCTAAAGAATGTAGCCTCATGGGCAGTGTAGTCCGTGCTGCAGGGAGAATGGACTGCCATACCCGTTATGTATCTATGAGCGAGGGAGGGAGAAAAAAGGCAAGTGGAAAAGTATGAGTTGTCATCGAGCAGAAACGGGAGCTGGAAGCATGTAAATATAATAATAACCACTGCAGCCAAAAAAGAGTGCCTGACGAGCCCAGTTGTAAGTAAGCTGTTAAGACTCGACTGTACACTGTGTTCCTGTTTTCCTCCGAAACAATAAGTTCCGCTGGAGCAGCCTTTCAACGCCTCTCTCTGTCTCTCGCCAGCAAAGTTGACCAAGACAACAAAGTAAAGCTAGTTTTCGGCTACGAGCCCGACAGGGAAACCGACGTGTTAGCCAGAGGTCCCTTTACTACGGTTCGGAGCCGCGGACCTGTTTTATATACACGTGGAATAGTTTTCTATGCGAGATCGCTGCAAAAAGTGCAGCCTTACCTAATGTCCACCCTACTGTTACTCATTTTACATTAAGATTTAAAAATCTAGTTGCTATTGAGTAGCCTGAGAGCAGCCTTCAGTAATAGTAATGAATCACACAGGAACAGGACATTCATTAGTTGTAAAAAGCAAGATAATATATTAAGTAATCCAAAGTATTCAGAATACGTTACTCTCATTGAGTAACGTAACAGAATACGTTACAAAATACATTTTGGGACATGTATTCTGTAATCTGTAGTGGAATACATTTCAAAAGTAACCTTACCAACACTGCATACCTACTAGTACCTACTTAAATGTGACCCCAAAGGCTCCGTGTTGTGCACAAGGAGCCATGATTTCATGTTGTTTACACCCAGTTCTGACTCCACCATCTGAATGTGGCAGGAGAAATCTACTCATCAGACTTTTCACATTTTCTGCTGTCTAGTTTTGGTGATCCGGTACAAACTGTAGCCTCAATGTCCTGTTCTTAGCTGACAGGAGTGGGTATCAGTGTGGTCTTCTGCTGCTGTAGTCCATCTGCTTCAAGTTTTTGATGTGAAGACATTTTTCCCAGAGAAGTGCTGCTCACTGGATATTTTCCTCTTTCAGACCATTTCTCTGTCAACCCTCACACAGTCATTTAAATCACTTTTCTTTCCCATTAGATGCTGTCATGCTAATGTCAAATGGAGTTGTTGCTGTGTGACTAGCTCATTAGATACTTGCATTCACAAGCAGACAGTTGTATGTAAGAATTAGGAAGATCCACCTCACCTTTGCCACTAAAAGTGTGTCACAGTACCTGCAGCAAAGAACAGCCTGTGTGTATCTCTGGAACCACGCTGGGAATGTGGAGAAGTTCAGTGATGAAGCCTTTTCTTGCTCTCAAACCAGGCACATTTGATTAGAAGCTTCCATGCGAAGTTGCTTGTTCGCAGCTTTAATGAAGGAAATGATAGAATAAACACTCATGCAAGTGCATTTATGGATTTCTTTAACTTTGTGTGGTTCTTTTCATCTTATGTGACAAAACTAATGACATTTTAAGTGAAAGAATTATACTATTATTAGAGAGCAGTAAATGGTTAATGGTAAAGTTTAATCAAGTACAAGCGTGCACAGTGTGTTACAAAAAATAACTACAAATGAATTAAAATAAATGAAAGAGTAAAAAAATAAATCTTCCGTTGTTGCTTGCCAGTTATTCATTTTTGATTCGTGAATTCATTGATTGATTAGATATGTTTACATATGTCTTAGATAAACATGTTATTAATTTCAGTGTGCTTGCTCTCTCTCGGTGACTTACCAATAATGCGTGCTTTGTAGGTTTGAATTGTGGCTCGATTGTCATCCAGCGACTGGTTTCCCCAGAGCACCACATGAGAGCTATCACATGCTGAGCACAATGCATAGTAAACAGTGCAGTGTGCGAACAGTCCAGGTGCTGCTCAGGCTTTTGTCAGGGTTTAAAAGGCTGCAATAAGCTAATGACATAAATGGTTTTCCCTCATCATCCCAGTACCTTTTACTGTGTTTACATTTATTGTTTGTTTATTTATTTTTTTACTTTTATTACTTTGTGAAGAGTCATCATACATTGAAAATATCGCTCATCATGATCCATCATCATTCATAACCTGTTGGAGTAAGAAGAGGGGAGGAAATGAGACTGGAGGTTAATTGTATCGAATTGTGTTTCCCTAAAGATTAAGGGTCAGAGAGATGTCACCAAATATATAATTTACACACACGCACACAAAAAAAAAAGCAGAAACCTTGTGAGGGGGCCTGAACACCAGTTTGAAAATATAAGGGTCTCTGTATAATCTGATTTGACACATAAATTATTTTTCTGCATTACAGAGGGATTCAGGTGTAATGGTGAAAAAGAATTCTTCATAAATTTTATATAACCTATTACACTATTGATTATATTGTTCTAATCCTGTATCATTTCACGTGGATATGAAAAAAAATTAAATCTCCGGCTGCAAGAGGAAAGTAAATATTTAGTGCAAATGTGAAGCCAGTGATGGAAAAAATACATGAAAGACATTTGCCTTGTGGTTCAAATGCGTCACCAATTTGGGGCGTGTTCTTCACAACAGGATCTATATAGTGGTGTAATCTCTGCTCCCAAATACACAAAGCCTCACTGCAGTCACCTGTTACACACGACAAAGTAACTCGAAGAGGTCTCATCTCCGAAAATGCAAGCTGAGGAATACAATCGCAGAGGTAATCATGGACTCATTTTGGATGATGTTGATATTTAACTTCAAATGCCAACAAGCACATAATAAAGAAAATGAATATGAATAACTTGCAGTGATCTCTTATTGATCAGGTAAGGAGATGGTGGACTACATCACAAAGTACCTGGGCTCCATCAGGGAGAGGAGGGTCATTCCTGATGTGAAACCTGGCTACATGAGGCAGCTTCTTCCTGAGGCTGCACCTACGGAGCCGGAGGACTGGGAGAATATCTTCAATGACATTGAGAAGGTCATCATGCCAGGGGTAAGTGTCACACTGAACACCTTGCTTGTTCAGTTCACTGAAATGATCATGAAATACATTTATGGCAAGCGAGTGTTTTCCTATCTCTCTGCCCAGGTGGTTCACTGGCAGAGCCCTCACATGCACGCCTACTATCCCAGTCTGACTTCATGGCCCTCTATGCTCGGGGATATGCTGGCAGATGCAATCAACTGTGTTGGGTTCACTTGGGTACGCAATGACCAAAAAGACAATCAATCACATGCTACCATCTGCTTCAGTGATGTCTTATTTGCTTGTTTTTTCAGGCCTCAAGCCCAGCATGCACAGAGCTGGAAATGAATGTGATGGACTGGCTGTGTAAAGCACTAGAGCTCCCCTCTTTCTTTCTTCACTACCATCCTGACAGCAGAGGTGGAGGCATCCTGCAGGTGTGCAACATCCTAATCTGTTTGCTCTAGAGCCACGAAGTTTACAGTCTTTCGGGGCCTCATTGTGTTTCTGACCTACTTGGCTCTCTCGTCAGAGTACAGTCAGTGAGAGCACACTGGTTGCTCTGCTGGCAGCCAGGAAAGATAAAATCCTGCAGCTGCGGGCCGAGCTTGACCAGGACGTGGACGACTCCGTCATAAACTCAAGACTAGTGGCCTACGCTTCGGATCAGGTAAGCTGCACAGGAGCTTCCTATCAGCCTGATAAACTGAACCGTAAAACTGATCAGATGTTGCTTTTATAGGCTCATTCATCAGTTGAAAAGGCAGGACTGATCTCACTGGTGAAGATCAGGTTTCTGCCGACCGATGACGAGTTGTCTCTGAGAGGAGACACTTTGAAACAAGCCATACAAGAAGACAGGGCAAGAGGACTTGTCCCCTTCCTGGTATGTGTGTTTGAAACCTCAATGGGACATTTCTGCAGAGAATTTAAGAATCTCCATATTGTTTTGAATCTAGTAGCTTACCTAATATGTGCCACAATACCCATCACATTTTTAAAAGCATATACTAACGCTGCAGTATATAAAAATCAGAATCGGCAGACTGTAGCATCAGCCAATCAGTGCCTTTGTTTGATTTTTCTGCTGCATGGCAAACACAGATGCATGCAGATCTGTTTTACAATCTATTTTTTTGATGGTGCATTTAAAGAAAATCAAATGTCTGGAAGTTGAAGTTCAGCTTCATTTCTTTTAAAACTGAAAAATTGTCCGAATAATTTCTTTTTAAACTTGGAAAAAAATATGAAAATAAGTAGCAAAATGTTGTACATCATTAATCGGGACACTTGTATATCATCTCATATCATGAGGAAACTGTGATTTTTAGCTTCAAAAGTACACAACAAACCCGTGTTGCATGTTGGATCTCATCTGACCCATTCTGTCATTTTCAGCTGTGTTCAACTCTGGGAACTACTGGAGCGTGTGCCTTCGATAAGCTATCGGAACTGGGACCAGTCTGTGTGTCTTTTAATTTTACTTCCAAATCATACTGCAGAGTCAGACTTTTTTTTTTTCTTTGCATACATAAGATGAAGTTAGAAGTGAAATTGAAATCTTTTTGCAGGTGAGGAAGAGGGACTCTGGCTCCATGTTGATGCCGCGTATGCTGGCTCTGCCTACTTTTGTCCGGAGCTCCGCTGGTCAATGAAGGGCATTGAATTTGCGCACTCTTTTGTTTTCAACCCTTCTAAGTGGATGATGGTCCATTTTGACTGCACAGCATTCTGGTGAGTAGAGACATTTAAGCCATACCTCAACTCTGTCTCTATAATATCTGCAAAATTACATCTGACAAAGTGCAAATTTAAACAGAAGAATGCTTTTAAGCTGGTGATTTAATTAACTGTTGATCTCAGGGTAAAGGATAAATACAAGCTCCAGCAGACCTTCAGTGTTGATCCTGTTTACCTCAGACATGAAAACTCACTGGCAGCCACCGACTTTATGGTTCGTCATCATCACTTATTCACCAGTTCAAAATGTTACAGTCTCATCTGAACACTACTTTTTTTCTTTGGTTCAGCACTGGCAAATACCTCTCAGTCGACGCTTCCGTGCTCTGAAGCTCTGGTTTGTTCTGCGCTCCTTTGGATTGAAAAACCTCCAGGCTCATATCAGACATGTAAGTGGCATTCTTCTAAAATAGATATCAATATTAGACTTCCATTATAGAAAGTGTATTTAATGTGAAGTTTTGTTTGTTTGCTTTGGGGTTTTTTTAGGGGATTGAGATGGCAAAACTCTTGGAGTCTCATATTAGGAGCAACACAGATTTTGAGGTTCCTGCTAAGAGGCACCTCGGCCTGGTGGTCTTCTGCCTGAAAGTATGCAACTTGTCCTTGTACCTGAATTGTGCAGTAAACTATAAATATGTTGACCTTATAGTTTTCACCAGAAAATCATTACTGACATGTGCTAAGAAGTCCCTATTACGCCTTGTTCAATGGTGGTTTGTTATATACCTGAATGTGGTCAGCTAGTTCCCAGATGAAATGGCAAAAATAGTAGGAAAAGGGTAAACACAGATGTGTTAGTAAGGGTTTTGTGGCTTTACACAAAGACTTATAAACATTTTATTGTATCTTCTTTTTGTTGGGAGGGAACACTTTGACCCAGGAGCTGCTGAGGAGACTGACCCGGTCAGGCACCATGTACCTCATTCCTGCGGATATTTATACCAAACGCATCATCCGGTTTACGGTGACCTCACAGTACACTACTGCCGATGACATCCTCAGGGACTGGGGCATTATCTGTAAAACAGCTTCCACTCTCCTGGCTGAGACACAGGGTTTGAATTATGCAGACCAGTCACAATCAGGGGAAGATGATGTAATAGGTGATGAAGAATACCAAGACCCGGTCTTAGACACCGGGTCTGATGAGAAAGAGGATGCTGTTGCCAGGCTGGAAAAAGCTCAAGTGGAGTTGTGGATTGACAAAGCTTGGAATCGGTCTAGAAGACCAATGCGATCTCTTAGCTGCAGCAGCGAGCCCCTGCCTTACACTTATATCAGGTCCCTGTGTGGCTATGATTTTGAAACAAGGCCTATAGTCGAAGATGCTGCTGGTGGCCTTCCTGTGCCTTCAACAACAGGAGCTGGTGCGACAATAAATATTGAGGAGATGCCTTCAAATGATCTGGGAAAACAGGTCCTGAAAAAGCTGACAAAGTTCTACAGCGTTCCCAGCTTCTGTAACCAGTGGGTGCAGTGTGGTCGGCACCAGCTCTGCTGCCCTCTGAAGGTTTCTCCAGCAGCTCAAAAGCACTTACCCTCCACCTGCAGAAGAGTGAACTGTATGTCTTCCTCTGCTGTAACAAACACAGCCCCCCCTCCTACACCACTGGAAACTTCCACTGCTCCTAAACTCCTCTGACGAGCCCAAAACCAGCACAAAGTGTACCTCACATCCACACAATAATTCACCTATTGATTGATAAGCAGTTTACTTCAGCACACAGTCAACCAACACAGTCACCAAATAACAGTGTCGGCGATATGGGATTTACTCATATAAAAATCATTTTAAAAAAAAGAAAGTATTTCAGACTAAACAGTTGAAATATAAAAAAATGAAATGCATGCCATTATATGTTTGTATATCCACAATGTAAAGATTAATGTAAACACTAATGTTTTTGAGACTGACAATAAAAAAATCAGCGCTGAACTCGTTTAAAGCCTGAGTCTTCCTTCTGCAATGCAGTTGAATAACTCCTGAGTCATGGGTATGTAGCCCTTATTGTCTTCCAGGTAAAACAGAGGATCCTTGATGAGAGCAGGGTTAAAACCTTCCTCTGCCAGCTTCACCTTCATCTGCTTAAAGGTGCTCGTCACTACCAATGCATCCTGCCAGAGAAAAATGAAATGGTTACGGGATTATTGCTAAGATGTATGCAGATATATCTTAATGTGATCATTCATTGAACTTTATTTACCTGTATGCGAACGAAGCGTGGTCTTGCGTAGCTGGGCAAGTAGTTTTTGACATGCTGATATAAAGCTTTGCCATCAAAGTCCATATTTTCTTTCAGTTTCAGCGCTGCCATTCCAATTCTTCCCTCGTGTCCTATTCAGTGAAGGTCAAAGTAAAAAGAAGAACAAATACCCTCAGAATCCAGACATTAATCAAAACATTCAGAGTTTTTCCTCAGTATGTCAGAAATATGCGATTAATCTCAGAATTCCAAGAAAAAACTTCTGAATTCTGAGTTTTTTTCTTAGAATTCTGGAAAAAAAGGATGTTTGTAATATTTATGAGACATACATCACAATAATCTTGCTTTTAGTGTCATTATTACCTGGCACCTTCACACCATAGACATTAGCCTCTTCAACAAAGTCAACTGTGAGCAGGTGGTCAGCCACCTCCGTGGTTGCCACATTTTCTCCTTTCCACCTGTAACACATATAATACAGAGTATTTGCAGAACTCAGCTGCAGTGTATCTTTTTTCAGCAGGGACACACAAAAGTAACAAACTTCCCTAAAACACTGAGATAATAGTTCATCAAAGATGTTTAGGTTTAACTATAAAGAATAAAATACTGAAAGCAATTAGATTAGACTCACCACAGTGTCCGTAATTCTGAAATTATATATGATATATCCTAAACTTGAGGGTTTTACTGTTTTTTCCATAGCTTAAATTCTATTTCAAGTGAAGAAGTAAACTTTCTGGCCTTATTTTACAACTATAACCCCAGATTGTAAGCAATCTGTTAAACATTCATCCAGCTGTTCCAGACAGAAGGACAACTGCTGCCTAAGCGCAAACCCGTATTGATCCCGTATGTGTCAGTAGTATTGGATCAGTTGAGACGCATTTTTTCTAAACACTGAGTCTCTGTGGCTTTTAAACCCCAAAACACGCTGCACCAAACATTGGTCCACCCCACGGATCGGTTTCCCCAACACAAACAGAGTAATATAGTGTATGCTGTAAAGTGCCAGGAGGATTGCCAGGATTTATACATTTGCAGGGCAGTGGACACTCTTTCAATGATGACGATGTACACATCCTGGACGGGGAGGAACGCTGGTTTGAGTGCAGTCACTTGGATGAGTGACATAACGTTTCTCCCACTGAAAACGCTACGTCCAGATTAACAGAATCAACTTTTTGGGGGTCACACTAAGTTGTGCTTTTAAGACAAAAAACACTCTCTGGTACTCCTTGTCCTGACCTTTCACCCAGATTGTCAAATTCATTTATTATGTTTCACAGACCTGAAAGTGTCTCCAATGCGGTCTTGAAAGAAGATGAATCCCTCGTCGTCAATCTTTAGAAGGTCGCCACTGTTAAAGTACATGTCGCCCTTCTCGAACACATCTCTTAGCTTCTTTTTGTCTGTCTGCTGCTTGCCCTTGGCATAGCCACTGAAGGGTGTTCTTTTTCCAATCTTTGCCACAAGCAGACCAGTTTCTCCTGCGAGTAAAAGTAACAGTATACGTTTAAATAGCAGCTTAAAAGGCAAGGCGGCACCTTAAGAGACAGGCTCACCTCTTGGGACTTCAACACAAAATCCTCTGGAGTCTCTGACTGGCTCCTCTTTTTCTGTGTCAAACCTTATGAGGGCATATTTGCATGCCATCTGAAACAGTTTACAGATACATTGAACAGAATAAGCAGTTAGTCATATAAATCATGCCACATCTCCATATACAGAGGTCCAGTTAACCTCTGAAAAAAGGCTCACTGGCCTCACAGAGACTCACAGCCCATTGTCCACCAGTGGCACTAGTTTCAGCCATTATAAGGTTGTTGCATTCAGCTGAGACTGAAGTTACTTGAGTGACAAAACGTTTCTCTAAAAAAGCTATGACTTAAGCCATGGTTCTTCTAAGCATGGCTTAGGTTTGCAAAATTCATCTGAACAAACCACAAGACCTTTGGGAAAATGGACTGTACACAGTGGCATATTTTGTGAAAAGCAAGCACAGCATAAAAACTGTGAAGCAGGATGGTGAAGAGGAGATGGTCTGGACTAGTTTTGCAGCCAAAGGACCTGATCATCTTGCAGTCATTAAGTTGACCATGAACTCCTCCGTATACCAAAGTATTCTAGAGTCAAATGTGAGACCATCTGTCTGACAACTGAAGCAACTTGAAGTGACATTATAAAGAAAGGTGGACTAATGTTATCGTTTTATAATTATGTAACTTTAGAATTGAAAGAGGGTGTGCTTTTCTTTTTCACATCTATCCATCTTCACAACCTTGCGCCTCCATATTTATCCGATCTTTCCATACATACTCATCCCCTCGTACACTCCGCTCTTCTTCAGCTTCCCTTCGGTCTCTTCCACCTGCTCGCCTGACTACCATGGGACTCAGAGTCTTTAGTTATTCTGCCCCGAGACTTTGGAATGCACTTCCACCAGATCTCTGGACTACAAACTCTCTCATTAATTAGAAATCACGTCTCAAAACCCATCTATTCAGAATTGCATACCCTTGATTCCGTCTCGGTCTATTTTTACCTTGCTTACTTTTCATACTTTCATGCTGGCTTTTTTCCCCTCATTTACCTTATGTTTAAAGTTTATTTTGCAATATTTGTTGTATTGTTGCTACTTTTTTGTGACCTTGAGGGTCTTAAAGGTGCCTATAAATATAATGTATTATTATTATTATTATTACATCTTACTTTGTAGAGAAAATGTTCTCTGCCAACAGCTCCAACTTTCCCACCATAGTTGATAAAGCCAACATTCCCTTCAGTTGCTCCGTAGCATTCACGGATACAAATGTTCCCAAATCGCTCCAGGAACTCAACCCAGGTGTCTTCCCTTATTCCGTTCCCTACAGCCAGTCGGACCTTATGATCCTTGTCATTGTCTCTCTAAAAGAAGGCCAAAGGAGAGGTGAGAACATAAACAATGACCATAAGAAACAATGCTCCTGACTGAAGCAGGTTGGTAGAAATCATTAAAACAGTTTGAGCTTCTAATGCATATCCCAATATTGTCATCACTATGACCTTAAATTTGTGTTTACCTTTGGTGTGTTGCAGAGGTAGCGCATAACCTCGCCTATGTACTGGATGACAGTCACATTGTACTTTCTACAGTCATTCCAAAAGTTGGAGGCAGAGAACTTGCTTCTCAAAACAACAGTGGTGCCTAAAAATAGAAAGATACAGAGTTCAGCAAATATGCCGCTTCATGCTAAGAGTTCAGTGTTGTAAACTCTGCAAGGCGAACTTTAGGACTTCAAAGTACAAACAATGGAAGCGGGTGTAGTTTGAGGTCATGTATATGTTGGTTTAACCTGCAATAAATTCAGGTGAAATCTTGATTTGTGGTTTTATTTTTAGGTAATGTTTCATGTATTACCTCTTTCTATAGTTTCACAAAGTCCCATAAGAAAAGCAGCACTGTGATACAGAGGGAGATTTATGTAGATGACATCATCTGAGCGCACACCAGCAAAGGTCAGGAGAAAACTTCCCCTCCAAACCCTCTCGTGTTTAAGCACAGCTGCTTTTGGAAGCCCTGTAAAAACAGATGTAGCACAGTTAGTCCTCATTCTCAGGTGTCCCACCAATTTAATACTGTGAACTGTGAAAACTCCTAAAATATAACACTGTGCAGACATATTCTGCTTAGATAAATAGATTTTTCATTTGTAATATTTTTCATTATAGGATTATTTCATTAATTTATTTTTATTTAATTTGGGTTTTTGTTTTTTTACACTAACTGGTACCTTACACCAGCGGTCCCCAACCCTTTTTGCGCCACGTACGGACCGGTTTATGCCCGAAAATATTTTCATGGACCGGCCTTTAAGTTGTCGCGGATAAATACAACAAAATAAAACTAGTACCGGTACCGAAAAAAAAAAAAAGATTTATTCATAAAACACGTGAAAAGACCCAGGAAAACCAAGTTAACGATAACAAAGTAACGCTGAAAACCGATAAAAACCCTGAAAACCATACATTTCACACCCGAGCCTCAACTCTCGCGGCCGGTGTTGTGCCAAAAAGTGATTTCCAATGTTTCTGTGTATTTTTTATGTGTAATATCTTTACGTATGTTCGTAAATAGACTTCGGTGAACAGGGTTTACAAAGGGGTTATATAGAGAATTAAAAAATTATCCGTTTTTCACGTATCTTTACAACTCTGTGTTACTTTATAACCAATCTGGCCCTTTATCCCCACTTAAATATTTTTACAGAACTATTTGCTACCATTTCTGCTGTGCTCTTGGCCAACTTACTCTTACAAAAGACATTTTTAATGTTAATGAGATTTTTTAACTGCATAAATAAAGGTTAAAGTCACTGCCAAAAACTGATTGCGGCTTCTACCTTGTTACACGAATGTTGTTTGTGGCTCAAGATGACTTTATGTCATCCATAAGGGATGCATTTGACATATGTTTCACATATTATAGCCCAACAAGTTACTTATAGCAATTTAAATACGAGCAATCAGTTTTTGGCAAATACCGGAAATCAGTTTTTGGCAGACAATCACTTTTTGGCACAACACCGGTACCAAATGACTCACGGACCGGTAACGGTCCGAGGCCGGGGGTTGGGGACTGCTGCCTTACACCGGATACAAATAAAATATTTTTTGGATGTACACGAATTTCACTTCTTATCTACACCCTATGTACAAGGAGTTTGGTTGTATCCTTACATGTTGGCTAAAATAACGCAAACATATTATTTACTCTTATAAATGAAGTAAGCTAACTAAAACAAGGAAAGTCAGACAGTTTCTTTCATGTGAGCGTCGCTTTGAGTTTAATTTCCAGCTGTCTCTCTTTTCTTTTTAAAATCCCAGACATCCCTCTTAACGGATCCATCCTACATCCCGCTCTGGCGTCAATTAGGAGCACGTGCACCTTTGCAGAAAACAGGTTCCTTTCTTGGTCTATTTTTTTTATATATATTAAACCATCTTCCACCATCACTGGACCTGTTGAAGAGAAAAACAAATTATTAATTTATAGAGGGTTTATCTTTTTCATTGGATAGTACTGAGACAGATACTAAAAACAAACATGAGACTTATAATTCGGTGTTGTTTCTGAATTTTAATTACTAAAGAAGATCCTCTTAAAAAATTTATATCATCATTTTCAGAAATATCTTAAAGGTGTTACCATATTCTTTAACTAATTCCGTTTGACAGATTAGATATAAAGTATGGGATCTAAAAGAATAGATTTCCAGAATATCAAAAAATAAAATCTATAGTAAAAAAGAAATTGAAACCTAATCAAGTCGAATTACAAACACCACCAAGTGTGGTACAATTCCTTAATCTCAAACCCTCCAAATTACTGTCTAAAATGCATAAGACACTCTCTAAAATAGATGAGCCAATATCCCTCCCTATTGCAAAATGGGAAGCGGATCTATCAGTCATCTGGTCTCAAATATGCTTGCAAACCTTTAAATTGATTAGAAATCCCAATCTAAAATTAATGCAATATATTGCATTAATTTATGCATTAATTTTAATGCATGCATTAATTATAAATGCAATCAATGTAGTGTTTTGTATACAAAACACTACATTGATTGCACAGTAAATGTCAATGGATGTTCAGGATGGGTTTTACGTCTTCTAACAACTGCTCACACTGTCAAGGCAATGCACCTGACAATTACATCCATGATCTTTGGTTCTGTCCACCAGTTCAGAGGTTTTGGTGCTCGATATGTGAAAACTTATCAAAGTGTCTCACTGACGGAATGATTTAACCAGAATTATTTAGTTATCTGACATCTAATGTATAATATACAGTTACATTCAGTTCTATGCAATATGCACAACAATTACCTTAAAGTATTAGGATATCGTTGCTGTTGAGCAACGCAGCATCAACAGCGATCAACTCGAAGGAAAATGACAACAGAGGCAAAATATCCGGAAGTTCTTTGGAAATTTTATTACACACTAACACACATTACATCCTCTCTTCACGGCTGCATTTTAGGGGTGTCGAACTCATGGCCTCGAGGGCCGGTTACAACCAGATTAACTCATACAAGGATTTTTACCTCACCCCTCTTCATAACCTTCTGGCTGATCAATGTAGATTTCATAATCGATGGAAGCGTGTAAACATGCTGTCTTCACATCCATTTGATGGAGTAACAGTCCTGCGCTGCTTTCTGTTACAGAACTCTTATGCTTGTTAAGTTAGCTGCTGGTGAGAATGTCTCTCCATAATCTATCCCCATCTTCTGGCTGTAGCCCTTGGCTATGAATCTCGCTTTGTATTAGTCATTTCCTTCAATGTCACTCTTAACGGAATAAACCGACTTTCCCCGCACTGTTTTCTTCCTCTTTGGTGAAGTGGTTTGGGTGAAAGTGTCGTTTCCCTTAATGATTGGATTTCTTCATCCATAGTTTTAATCCAGTTCTTTGAGTTAGATTATTCTAAATGTGTGTGGGACAGCACACACTGCCCTGTTATCAGTAGTCTATGGTAGTGTATGGCTCTCGTTGCTACCACTGTTGTCAGTTATAAAGTCATTTAGATGACTAAGTTTTCTTCTCTCCCTTTTTGATAAATCCATAACTGTTAGCTTATTAACTGTTAGCATCTGTTCTGTGTTATACAGCTGCTGTTTGGATAGGAATAGTTCCACAGGCATTTTGGTAGTGACTCTCAATTAACATGCACTTGCCCATTTCAAAAAGAGTACACTACCCCCTCGCGGCTGTACCATTTTGATGGGGTAAGTACAGCGCTGATGTCTCATGCTTAATGCCATTTTTCCTTAGCAGGGTTTGGAAATCTCTGCAGGTGAACTCTGTACCATTGTCCGATCTGATGCATTTTACATTGCCATATGGGGCAACATCTGCTAGAAATTTCTCTGTTTCTTGCAGTGTATCAGTTTTTTGTCTTCAGGAAATATACAGACACTGAGTTTGAATAATCATCAGTGAATGACTGCACATATTTGTACCCATCAATAGATTTAGTGGCCATCAGACCTGCTAAATCTGTGTGTACCATTTGTGAAGGAGCTTTTGCTCTTGTATTGGGATTTCTGTTCCGGGTTTGTGATTTCCCTGGATACACACTTCACATTCCTGGTCAGGTCTGTCAGTTTTTCATGTAATTTGCATACCGTTAACACTCTGAAATCTTAGTATATCTTCATAGTTGCAATGACCTAATATCTCATGCCATCCCTGTTCGTCATGACAAGCATTACATTTATCATTACTCTCAACTTCAGTTTGCAAATATATGTATAATTTGCCATACAACTGAATGTTTGAATGTTTCGTCCTTGTGGGTCAACATGTCCTGCCCTTGTTTAAAGTTGACTGTTGCTAATATAGTGGCTGACTTTACTAAGAAAATGTCTTGGGGGTATGATGGAATAAACAGCGCATCTTTCAGCATTGCTTTGCATCACTGGCCTGTATCGTCAATCAGTAACATCTCTGCGTCCCCCTCTCTGTTGGGCGATGCCTCTGTACAGGGTACCATCTTCCAGCTCCTGTGCGTCTCTGGTTTGAGCTCTTGAACTTGGCTATGTCGATAATGATGTGTGAGGTATCCCAGGTGCCCACCAGCAGGCATTTTGCCTTAATGCTGTATGCTGACTGCTGCTGCTGGATTTCGATGTCTGCACCCTTGATCCTGAAGGCATAATCCGACGCTTCTGCTTTGGATCCATTGCCGCTCTCATCTGCAACCTTCCTCAAGCCATCTTATTTGTATTTATGTCTAGATGTGATATCATTGTGTGTGTTGCTCTTGCAATTACATTTTTTGCAGGTGGTAGCCTTTAAGTCATTGTTATTCATCCTTCTGTTAGTGAGGAAACTTTTCCTTCCGGGTCCTGCTGGTGCCACTGAGAAGAGCAAGCAGCATCTGCTAAGTGTACTTTTGGACCACTGAGTATTTGGACTACTTTGAAGTACTCACAGACACATTTCATATACAGCTCTATATTTATACACAATGTTGTTGTTTTTTTGTCAGCTTCTACATTGTTATTTGAATGACTATTTAAAGATATTCTCTTAACTTTTGCTGAAGACATTACAGTTTTGCCTTTGTGCTTTGAGAGATGAGTGAATAACTTAAAGGACGGGTTCTCGTTTTTGGGGGGGGACCAGGGAATCTTACACTGGGTAAAATTTTTCCGAGGAGCCCCTTGTAAACGTCATGCTGATAAAACTCTGGGTGTTTTGTAATGAGATGCAACTTTAGCTTTGCTGGCTTCATTACTTCATTTGCTAGCACTTAAGGGCACACAGCACATTTTGGTTTTCCTTCATCATTCTCTCTCTCTTTTTTTTAACACTTTCTCTTTATTGATTTTCATCTTATTTTACATACAGAACTAAAGAGGGCAAGGGAAACCAACACATTCACATATGTTCACATATTCCAAAATACACAACGCCTTGTTTTACTTACACATATTACATATTACACAGGTGCATGTTCCATTCAAACAAATTCGCAGCTGTCTCTCTGCATTACAGAGGTATCAGTTTGTCTGTAACCAACACTTAGTAATTGCCTTTTTGCATGCAACCATAATTATTTTCAGTAAGTATGAGTCTCTGTTATTTATATCCTCAGGGATATTCCCAAGGTACATGGTACTAAAGGAGAAGTCCAGTGTTACTTCTAGCACATCCATCACCATTTGTTTAATCTCCTCCCAAAAAGTCTTCAGTTTAGGGCATGACCAGAAGACATGGAAACAACCTGCAGCGACCTCCCCGCACTCCCTCCAGCATGAAGCGCCTGAACCACTTATTTTGGATTTCCGCTTTGGTGTGATGAAGAATCTAATTAAATTCTTCCATCCAAAATCTCGCCATGTTAAAGAATTTGTGGTAGATAACACATTCTTCCACATCCGCAACCAATCTTCCTCTGAGATAGTTATACCTGCTTCTTTTTCCCATCGATGACTGACATATCTTGTTGAGGTCTTTTTCATAACTGTAAAACTTCTGTACGTTTTGCCTATAGTACCTCTTATAATGTTCTTCTCACCATAAGCATCCATAAATATTTGGATCACACCACTAGCATCTGCGTCAAGCATTCTAATTTCCTTCTGGAAGAAGCTCCGAACCTGTAGGTAACGATAAAAATCTTCCCTGCCGATCTCGTAAATCTGACACACGTCCTCAAAATTTATCAGCTCCCCATGCTTCACAATCTAACAGATCGCAGTGATTCCATGCCTGGACCACTCCCTGAATTTATGATCTAACAATGCTGGAAGGAAGCGTGGGAGATACGCTGGCCATCCCAGCAACCCTATTTCCCTATTAAGACCAAATATTTTAATCACATCTGCCCATTTTTTCAGGGAAAAACTTACACATAAATTTTGCATCTGATATGCCTGTGGTAAACTCTCAAGAGACCCCAGAACAGACTGTATTGGGAAATCCATCAAAGAAAGCTCAATGTCCTTCCATTTTGCCTCAAACTTAGAGTTACACCAGCACACTAGAGGTCTGATCTGGGCAGCCAGATAGTAATCCTCAAAGCACGGTAGAGCCATGCCCCCCCGCTCACCATGCAGCTGCATTGTTGCATATTTCACTCTCGGCCTTTTATTTCCCCATACAAGTCTTGAGCAATGCATATCCCACTCCCTAAATTGTTATCTTTATTGCTCTAAATCTGCTGCCCAGATCGAGGAGGAGCAGACCCCACCTCTCCAGATCATATATCTTCTTGTTCACCCGATTATAATTAACTTCATATAACAATGCAAGGTCTTTTGTCAGCAGGATCCCCAAATACTCCATTTGAGATTGATGCCATCCGAATCTATATCTTGCTACCAATTGTCTTGAGGGGTTAAAAAAGAATGTCAAGATTTGAGTTTTTTGAATGTTTAGTCTATAACCAGACAGTCTGCCATATTCTTCCAGTATTTCCATAAGCAGAGAAATTCCCTCTTCCGGGTTTCCTAGCGCTACCAGCACGTCGTCTGCATACAAGAAAATTTTATTTTCCACATTCCCCGTTGTAACCCCCTCCAATCGAGTCTCTTCCCTGATGCATTGAGCCAACGGTTCAATGAAAAGGTTAAAGAGCAGCGGGCTCAACAGGCAGCCCTGCCTACAGCCACGTTGTAGTGTTATCCGATTTGAGAGGCTTCCATTAACTTTGATCCTCGCTGTTGGAGACATATAAATCATTCTTATACATTGAATAAACCTGTCACATAGCCCAAATCTCTTCAACACATGAAACACAAATTCCCACCCGACCGTATCGTATGCCTTTTCCGCATCAAGCCCAATGAGAACTATTCCAGTTTTCCCTTTAAGTATCTGGTCAATAATATGAATGGCCCTTCTGATATTATCGTGTGTTTGTCTGTTAGCAGTGAAGCCTGTTTCATCCTCCTCTATCAGCGTGGGCATCAGTGTACTCAACCCCCTAGCCAAAATTGCGGCAAATAGTTTATAGTCTAAATTTAACACGCTAATAGGTCTATAACCTCTGGGGTCAGTTTTATCCTTCCCTGCTTTTGGTATGACAGAGATATACGCCTCCCCCCCTGTGTTAAGCCTCCATAAGGTGTTTTTGGGGCTAGCTTTAAACCCAATCTTCATAGTTAGTCCCGAATGATCAGATAAATCTCTGTCCTATTATACAATCCTTCACTCTGTGGAGATCTTTACTAAAAGTAAAGAAATAATCAATCCTCGAGTACATATCATGTCTCGCTGAATAAAATGTAAATTTGCGTTCATGTTTGTGTAAATATCTCCATATATCTATAAGCCCCAACTCAGATAACATTGTTTTTACTTGTTTCTCTAATTTAGTTCCCCTCCGGTCTCGGCTAGTTGTATCCCATTTTGGATGGAGAAGTAAATTGAAATCTCCTGCACATATACATGTACCAACACTTTCTGCGGCAATAAGACTGAATATCTCCTTAAAGAACCCTGTACTACTACCAGGGGGTGCATATATATTACACAGCGTGACGTCTTCCTGTTCCATTTTCCCTTTCACCAACACAAATCTTCCCTCTTTATCTTTATGTTCTCCAGTAAACTCAAAACCAACCTGTTCGGTATCAGAATGGCCACTCCTCTTTTTTTGCCAGATCTATGTGAGGCATAATAAATATTTTTGAATCCCATTCTCTTCCACTTCTCATGTTCTTCCTTTGATAGATGCGTTTCTTGTAGAAATGCAATATCAATTTTTTCCCTTTTTAGCTTTGAAACTATCTTACTCCTCTTAATGGGATTCTTTATACCATTTACATTCAAAGACAATACCTTATAATAATATGTTCTATGTATTTCCAACTTATTTTCCTGCACCAACATAACAATACTCCCAGCCCTCAGAACACATAATAAACACACATGAACAAAGACAGAACTTGTCTTAACCAAATAAACCAGGTCTTCCATAAGAGAGGTTTTTTCTCTCCTCTCAGTCTGGGGGAAATGCCACAGTGTGAGGCCCCTCTCGTTCAGTGGCGTGTCCAGCGGGGTGGCCTGGGGGGGCACAGGCCACCCCCCCAACCAGACTGGCCACCCCAGGTGCCACCCTCGAAGCTAAAACAATAAAATTTAATGAAATATCAAATGTACGATTATGGTTTCACAGTGAAGCTCAGATATCCGAGTGTAAGTGAATGCAGCACCGGCTTCTGCACTATGGCATCATGTTAGCAAAGGTAGGAGAGCCAAGCACGAAAGACGGCACCGCAGAAAACATTTTTCGGCGAAAGATTAACAAGTTAACATAGCTGGACTAGCCATCGGACATTTGCACGGTGGGCTGATGACTTATTTTTTTTATTTTTGTGGCATGAACAATGAGAGGTGGTGGATTGGCCAGATGCTGGCCGATGTGTAAAAATAACTCAGTTGTTTGGTGGTGGCTATGGCGGAGCTTCCACAGAGGCAACAGGTGGATGAGGGAAGGTGAGGCAGGAGGAGAGACCCGAGGCGGCCGCCGGTCCGAGTGTCAGGTGAACTGAACTTCAGGTAAGAAGTTATGACCTGCAGTCTATCTGGGTCAGATATAAACCAAGTTTAGGTGGAGTTTATTTTCGTTGTGCTGACTTTTTACAGTCAGTTACAATAACTCGTACTGCGTGAGCTAGCATGACGGAGTTTCTATACAGCTGTTCGGTTGCTATGATGTTACTGATAGTGAACTTTATTTTATTCATAAGGTTAGTTAGTAGAGTTGCCAACAGCTCCTTAAAAAATGGAATGGTCCCTCATTCAGAGAAAATATTACGGTTTCGTATTGAGCTGAGAAGAGACGCAGTTTGTCCCGTACTTTAGCTAGAATGGAAAAAGACACAAAGCTGGAGTTATTCTGTCTTTACAGCTGCCTCTTCTATTGCTACTTCAATCATGAAACTGATCAATGATCAGCTGATCGTCTCTCTTGTTTGTTTATCGCCCACTTTGCGCCAGAAACAGGAAACCAGCGGATGTCGCGCTAAACAACAGCAGCACGTTTAAGCTTGATCAGCTGTTGTTAGAATTTATTTAATATTAATTTCTAGTATCAGCTGATGTTTGCTGGAGCCACAGCTGTAAAAGCTGCTGGTCATGATGTCGGTTTGGATATGTGGTGAGAGGGAAACATGAAGATGAAACCAGGAGATGTCCTTACTGAATCATCAGAGCTGAACAGGTGATGGAGAAACAGGTTTACCTTTTAGGTGACATGAATGAGTTGAAGGGAAGTTATGAACTGTTTCTGAGAGACAAATAACACCAGGATCCTTTTCTAAGTAGCTGACAGCTGGTAACTGTGCAGGGGCGGGTCTAGCAAAGTGTTGCCAGGGGGCCAGGTAGGGCATTAACAGGGAGAGGGGGGCACAAAGAAATACTTTTCTTTCTTATTCTCATTTAAAATGTCTAGCTTTTATTAAATAATTATCTGAATCTTACAACCAAAGTTTTTATCTGATGTAAAATGTATAGAAATCATACATATACCAACAAGACAGTGTACATCACTGTCACAACAGCATTTGTTTTCATTCAAAGGCTTTATGGCTTTAATACCTGGTGGGCCGGTCTGTAGTCAAAATGCCCGATTTTCTGTCCCAGTCCAGCCCTGCAGGTTAATACTGGCAGTGTCACCATGCCAGCTGACTGTATTTCATCATCAGCCAGTGTTGTTCTTTAACATCAATATTACCAAAGTTTACCATAAGGCAGCATATAAAGTATTTACTTGCTTTCAGGTTTTATTCAAATGTTAGTCTTTTCATTTGTTTCCCCACTTTTTTCCTGTTTCAAAATCAAGAACTTGTCTTAACCAAATAAACCAGGTCTTCCATAAGCATAATCATAATCATACCTGGTTTTAGAGCTCGGCATAGCACAGAAACCGCCCTACTGAGAGTTTTTAATGATTTGCTTTTAACTGTTGACTCTGGTTGTGCTGCTGTCCTAGTAACCCTGGACCTGACAGCAGCCTTTGACACTGTTGATCACAACATACTGCTATCCCGCCTTCAACATTGTGTCGGTTTAAAGGGCACTGTCTTAAAGTTTTTCCAGTCCTATTTGAATAATAGGAGTTTTTCTGTTCACCTTGGTGAACTGTCATCTCCCAGAGCTCCTTTAACCTGTGGCGTACCTCAGGGGTCCATACTAGGCCCCCTGTTGTTTATTCTGTACTTGCTCCCTCTGGGCGATGTGCTCCGTAAACATAATGTGTCCTTCCACATCTTTGCCGATGATATTCAGATCTACCTCCCTCTGAGGTTGAACTGCAATGTTTCTTTGCAGCCGCTACTCTCCTGCTGTCTGACATTAAGACTTGGATGACTCTTAACTTCTTACACCTTAATGAAAGCAAAACTGAAGTCATTGTGTTTGGGCTTCCCAAAGATCCCAACTTCTCTCTTGACTTTTTGGGACCCCTAACCTCCGATTGCACTTCTTCCATTAAGAGTCTTGGTGTTATTTTTGACAATGCTTTTAAACTTGATAAACAAATCAGCTCTGTAGTTAAGGGATCTTTTTATCATTTGCGGATTTTAGCCAAAGTCAAGTCTTACCTTTGCAGGAACGATCTAGAAAGAGTGGTCCATGCTTTTATTACTTCACGGCTAGACTACTGCAATTCCCTCTATGCTGGCCTAGATCGTTCCTGTCTACATCGCCTTCAACTGGTGCAGAACGCTGCCGCTCGCCTGTTGACCGGTTCAAAAAAAAGAGACCACATCACTCCGGTTCTCTGCTCTCTCCACTGGCTCCCAGTTGCCTTTAGGATTGATTTTAAAATCTTACTGCTGGTTTTTAAGGTTTTAAATGGCACTGCACCTTCTTACCTGTCAGAACTCCTTAGTACTTATCGCCCCAGGAGATCTTTGAGGTCAGCCGACCTGATGCTTTTAGATGTTCCCAGGTATAAATTAAAGACAAAGGGAGAGAGGGCGTTTGCTGTGGCTGCACCCAGACTGTGGAACAGCTTACCTCCTCACGTCAGACTCTCCAAAAGCCTAGAAACTTTTAAAACCGCTCTTAAAACTCACCTCTTTTCATTGGCTTTTAGAAAGGTTTAATTTATTTGTTTTATTTATTTTTATTTTATTTTTATCAGCGAGGTGTTACTACGAAATTGTGTTCTATTGTATTTTTATCTGTATTTACTGTACAGCACTTTGGTCAGCCTTGGTTGTTTTTAAATGTGCTCTATAAATAAACTTGACTTGACTTGACTTGACTGTATAAAAGGACAGGTATGTGCATTATGTGGAACATCGTTGTTTTAACAACCCTGAAAATGGCAAAGAGACACGCTTATGAAGCACAGTTTAAACTGAAGGCCATCAGCTATGCGGAGGAACATGGAAATCGAGCAGCGGCGAGAGAATTTAAGATTAACGAATCGATGGTTCGCAAATGGAGGAAGCTAGAAAACAAGCTCCGGCAGGTCAAGAAAACGCAGCTGAGTTTCCGCGGACATAAGGCGAGGTGGCCCGAGTTGGAGGAAAGACTCGAGCGGTGGATCATCGAGCAAAGAACGAGCGGGAGAAGCGTTTCGACGGTCACCATTCGGCTAAAAGCAGTTTCACTAGCTGAAGAGATGAACATTGAACATTTCCAAGGAGGTCCGTCTTGGTGCTTTCGTTTTATGAAACGGTGCCATTTTTCCATCCGGACCAGGACTACGGTAGCGCAGCAACTTCCAGCGGATTATAAGGAAAAGCTGGCCATCTTCCGCTCCTACTGCAGCAAACACATCGGCGACAAAAACATCCAGCCCAGCCACATCACAAACATGGACGAGGTCCCGCTCACTTTTGACATCCCGGTGAGTCACACTGTGGAGAAGAAGGGGACCAGCACGGTAGCGATACGCACAACGGGGTATGAAAAGTCTTCTTTTACTGTTGTGCTTGGCTGCCATGCTAATGGACAGAAACTGCCGCCTATGGTGATTTTTAAGCGAAAGACTTTGCCTAAAGAGAAGTTTCCAGCAGGAATCATCATTAAGGCAAATGAAAAGGGCTGGATGGATGAGGAAATGATGAAAGAGTGGCTGAGGGAGGTGTATGTAAGGAGACCAGGTGGTTTTTTCCACGCATCACCATCGCTCTTAATCTGTGACTCTATGCGTGCCCATCTCACAGCCGATGTGAAAAAACTAGTGAAACAAATGAACTGTGAGCTTGCTGTCATTCCGGGAGGCCTGACAAAGGAACTCCAACCGCTGGACATCGGTGTGAACCGCCCGTTCAAAGTAAGGCTGCGAGCGGCCTGGGAGCGATGGATGACCGATGGAGACCACAGTTTCACTAAGAGTGGAAGGCAGCGCCGGGCGAGTTACGCCACAATTTGCCAATGGATTGTAGATGCTTGGGCTAACATGTCTGCTGGCACTGTTGTTCGAGCTTTCGCAAAAGCCGGCATCATTTCCGAGGAGCCGCACGGCACGGAAAGTGACTCTGACAGTGAAGAAAGTGAACCTGGCATGTTTGATGGAGATTTAGCGCAGCTGTTCAATTCAGACACAGAGGATGAGGACTTCGATGGGTTTGATTGATGATAAAAATGTGAGTACCAAACTTTGTTTTGCTCCTGCTTTATTTTTAAATAGCACACTTGTATGCTTGTGTGTTGTTGATGATGACGATTACCGGTAATAGAAATGTGAGTAAGGTACCGAACTCAGGTTTGCTCCCGCTTTATTTTTAAATACGCATACGGTACTTGTATGCGCCCTATAATCCAGTGCGCCTTATGTGTGTGTTAAATACAGTAATGGCACACATAACTGAGACTGCGCCTTTTAGTACAGTGCGTCTTATGGTCGTGAAAATACGGTACTTTATCAACGCAGTATCTAAAAACTTTGCACCATAGTGGTTAAAATCTCATTCTAATAAGAGTTAAAAGCGCATTCGGTTATTAGGTTTACAGGGTTATTGAATTATGGTTAACGGTTGGTAGAATTTTTTTTAAACATTATCTGCCAATTACATCTGCCACCCTTCTCCAAATCTGTGCCCCTACCTGGCCCCCCCCC